>NC_081552.1:40088818-40206318 GCF_963082655.1 Stomoxys calcitrans
CATTTATTATCCGATTTTGCTGAAATTTGGGACAGAGACTTGTGTTAGACCCTTCGACATCCTCCGTCAATTTGGCTCAGATCGGTCCAGATTTGGATATAGCTGCCATATAGACCGATATGCCAATTTAGGGTCCTAGGCCCATTAAAGCCACATTTATTATCCGATTTTGCTGAAATTTGGGATAGTGAGTTGTGTTAGGCCCTTCGACATCCTCCGTGAATTTGGCTCAGATCGGTTTAGATTTGGATATAGCTGCCATATTGATCGATCATCCGATTTAGGGTCTAAGTCCCATAAAAGCCACATTTATTATCCGATTTCGCTGAAATTTGGGACAGTGCGAAGTGTTAGGCCCTTCGACATCCTCCGTCAATTTGGCTCAGATCCGTCCAGATTTGGATATAGCTGTCATATAGACCGATCATCCGATTTAGGGTCTAAGTCCCATAAAAGCCACATTTATTATCCGATTTCGCTGAAATTTGGGACAGTGAGTTGCGTTATGCCCTTCGACATCCTCTGTCAATTTGGCTCAGATCGGTTCAGATTTGGATATAGCTGCCATATAGACCGATCCTCCGATTTAGGGTCTAAGTCCCATAAAAGCCACATTTATTATCCGATTTCGCTGAATTTTGGGACAGTAAGTTGTGTTAGACCCTTCGACATCCTCCGTGAATTTGGCTCAGATCGGTCCAGATTTGGATATAGCTGCCATATAGACCGATATGCCAATTTAGGGTCTTAGGCCCATAAAAGCCACATTTATTATCCGATTTTGCTGAAATTTGAGACAGTGAGTTGTGTTGGGCCCTTCGACATCTTCCGTGAATTTGGCTTAGATCGGTCCAGATTTGGATATAGCTGACATATAGACCGATTTCTTGATTTATGGTTTTGGGCCCATAAAATGCTTATATATTATCCGATGTCGCCAAAATTTGGGACAGTGAGTTAAGTTAAACCCCTTGACATACTTCTGCAATATCGCACAGATCGGTTCAGATTTGGATATAGCTGGCATATTGACCGATATCTACGTTTTAGGTTTTGGGGCCATAAAAGACGCATTTATTGTCCGATGCCGCTGAAATTTGAGACAGTGAGTTTGGTTAGCCTCTTCGAAGTCCTTCTTCAATTTTGTTCAGATCGGTCGAGATTTGAATAAAGCTGCCATATAGACCGATATCGCGATTTAAGGTCTTGGCCCCATAAAAGGCGCATTTATAATCCGATTTCACTGAAATTTGGCACAGTGACTTATGTTAGGCTTCTCGACATCCGTGTCGTATATGGTTCAGATCGGTTTATTTTTAGATATAGCTAGTGTACTTTTAGTATTTGGTCCAAATCGGAACATATTTTGATATAACTGATATGGGACATAAGGTATGGAATTTCCACCGAATTTTGATGAAAGGTGGTTTACATATATTCCCGAGGTGGTGGGTATCCAAAGTTCGGCCCGGCCGAATTTAACGCCTTTTTACTTGTTTTTTTTTGTTTTGTTTTGTTTTGTTTTGTTTTGTTTTGTTTTGTTTTGTTTTATTTTATTTTATTTTATTTTATTTTATTTTATTTTTTTTTTTATTTTATTTTATTTTATTTTATTTTGTTTTATTTTATTTTATTTTATTTTTTTTTTATTTTATTTAATTTTATTTTATTTTATTTTATTTTATTTTATTTTATTTTATTTTATTTTATTTTATTTTATTTTATTTTATTTTATTTTATTTTATTTTATTTTATTTTATTTTATTTTATTTTATTTTATTTTATTTTATTTTATTTTATTTTATTTTATTTTATTTTATTTTATTTTATTTTATTTTATTTTATTTTATTTTATTTTATTTTATTTTATTTTATTTTATTTTATTTTATTTTATTTTATTTTATTTTATTTTATCATATACATCTTTAATGTAATCTTATTGAGTTTACATCAAAAGACTTAAGACCAGAACTTACTTTTGCATATTAAATACTTCAAAGAAATATTTATTATCGTCTAAACAATTCGTAGTTTTTTTTCCTTGTTCTCCTTGTTTTCTTTCCACGCTATTTATTATCCTCTTTTTCGTTTTCTGTCGCCGCAAAATAGTAACATTTAAGAAAATTTGTCAAAATGGATTAACACCCATATAAATGACAGTAACAATAGTTTCGACGCTTTGTCCAACACTCACCCACCACCAGCAATGGCTTAAAAAGATCAAAAAATAAAATAAAATATAAAAACCTTCCAACAACACACCTGATATGCTGAAAAGGCCACTTATAAAAATGAGGAGAAAAAAATTTGTCTACTTTAAGATAAATTAATGTGAAATACTTTGAACATGTTGGGGTTATTTGCCAAACCAAAAAGCAAAAGAGATATGGCATCATGGCTTTTGGCAAACCATTGACAAAGCCCGCCCGCCTGGACTAAAAGACAGCATAGTAACATTGATGATAATTTCCCGCGCGGATGGCTATGGCAGAGGTGGTCGGTGCATGGGTTGGCTTTCCCAAAAGTAGAAGGATGTCAAGTAACAATGTAATAAAAAATTATTGTCATTTTGTTGGCAACATTTTGCCCAGTTGGGAGCATAGAGTTACTTCGTGTACATGACCTCTAACAAACCAACAAAACATTGAGAACTGAATGAAATCTTTCCGACAACCAGCAGCCGTTTCAGAAAATAAGGAGTACATCGAGAGAAATGTTTTACAAATTTAATATAAACAATAAAACACTAGTTGTTCAAATTATATTCAGGTTGGAAAAGAAAGAACTTCAACTTCATCAGTTTGTGTTTATCATATCGACCCATTGATCTTAGAGCCTTAGACATTGGTTACGCCAAAAGGGAAAATTTTTATGCTGATAGCTTAATTAGTTCGGAAAACAATTTTGCAAACTTTCTACATTCGTTCAAATCGTATGGCCCGATGGTCGGCCGGACGGCTGTAGCTGCTAGATCGCGCTGAATTAAAATGATGGACGGATGATATTTTGTTCATCGGCCATTTTAGGCAAGACAATTTGCGTGAGTACTGAAGCACCAACAACCCTTGAAAATAATGTGAATACCACAGCATTCTAAGCATATACATAAGTAAATAAAAACCCGTGAATATTGCATACATTCCTCATGTAACCAAAAAATTAGAATGTTTATGCAGAATAGAAAAAATAATTTTCTTATTCCACTGAAGACTTTTCAAACATATCTATTGGTTAGTTACAAGCCATGAATGCCTATACATCAAATTGGAAATAGAAAGAAATATTTTTGTTTAAAATAAAACGTATTATTGGGTTGCCCAAAAAGTAATTGCGGATTTTTTAAAAGAATGTAAATGCATTTTTAATAAAACTCAGAATGAACTTTAATCAAATATACCTTTTTTACACTTTTTTCTAAAGCAAGCTAAAAGTAACAGCTGATAACTGACGGAAGAATGAATGCAATTACAGAGTCACAAGCTGTAAAAAAAATTTGTCAACGCCGACTATATGAAAAATCCGCAATTACATTTTTGGGCAACCCAATAGTTATACATCAAGTCCACATAATGTGAATGGTGTAGAATTTGGAATAACACACAGAAACAGGCTTGAGAATCACCCTCAGAAAATGTTAATCTAAACAGAAAATGTTGAATCTAAATGCTACACGGTTTTTATAAACCAATCACGACCATTGCGGGTAATTAAAAACAAGTAAAAAGGCGTTAAGTTCGGCCGAGCCGAACTTTCGACACCCACCACCTCGGATATATATGTGAACCATCTTTCCTCAAAATCCGGCCGAAAATTCATAATCGGTTTTTATGGCAGCTATATGCAAATCTTGATCGATCTAGACCAAATTGCAGAAATATGTGGAGGGGCTTAGCTTAACTCTTTGTCCCAAATTTCGGCAACATCGGACAAGAAATGCGCTTTTTATGGCCCCAAAACCTAAAACCGAGAGATCGGGCTATATGGCAGCTATATCCAAATCTGGACCGATCTGAGCCAAATTGAAGGAGGATGTTGAAGGGCCTAATACAACTCACCGTCCCAAATTTTTGCAAAATCGGATAATAAATGTGGCTTTTATGGGCCTAAGACCCTGAATTGGAGAATCGGTCTATATGGCAGCTATATCCAAATCTGAATCGATCTGAACCATATTGACGGAGAAGGTCGAAGGGCCTAACACAACTCACTGTCCTCAATTTCAGCAAAATCGGATAATAAATGTGGCATTTATTCGCCTAAGACCCTAAATCGGAGGATCGGAGGATCGGTCTATATGGGGGCTACATCAAGATATAATCCGTTATAGCCATCTTCGAACTTAACCTGCTTATGGACAAAAAAAGAATCTGTGCAAAGTTTCAGCTCAATATCTCTATTTTTGAAGACTGTAGCGTGATTTCAACAGACAGACGGACGGACATGTCTAGATCGTCTTAGATTTTTACGCTGATCAAGAATATATATATACTTTATAGGGTCGGAAATGGATATTTCGGTGTGTTGCAAACGGTTGTGGGTATAAAAAAAACTATTATACCCTCCACCATAAGATAAGAATTTTGCCACGTAGTATTTTGTTATGATATCCAAAAACTGTGCTAAATATGGTTCAAATCGGTTCATGACCTGATATAGCTGTCATATAAACAGATCTGGGGACTTGACTTCTTGAGCTTTTTGAGGGCGCAATTTCTCTCCGATTTGGCTGTAATTTCGCAAGACGTTTTTTATTGTTACTTTCAACAACTATGTCAAATAAAGTATAAGTCGATTCATAACCTGATTTAGCTGCCATATAAACCGATCTGGGATCTTGACTTCTTGAGCCTCAAGAGGTCGCAATTATTATCCGATTTGCCTGAAATTTTGTACGACGTATTCTCTCATGACATTTAATTTATTATGGTCTGAATCGGTCTATAGCCCGATACAGCTCCCATATAAATCGATCTCTCTATTTTACTTCTTGAGCCCACAAAGAGCGCAATTCTTATTCGAATTGGCTGACATTTTACACAGGTCTCCAACATAAATATAATTTAATTGTGGTCCAAACCGGACCATATCTTACAATCGCTCTAATAGCAGAGCAAATCTTTTCTTATATCCTATTTTTGCCTAAGAAGAGATGCCGAGAAAAGAACTCGACAAATGCGATCCATGGTGGAGGGTATATAAGATTCGGCCCGGCCGAACTTAGCACGCTCTTACTTGTTCGCCCCTAATTTTGCACAAATACTTCATTATGGTCCAGTTCGGGGGGCATTGAAAACGTGCCTAAAGGGGCGTATTTTTTATAAGGCTAGCAAGTAAGCCAATCTCCTAATTTGACTTTTAAGCCTCTTGAGCGAAATGTTGTACATGGTGTTCTGTTATGGCATCCAACATGTCATATTTACCGATCTTCCAGTTTGACTTCCTGATCACCTAAAGAATCAAATTTTTCCTGTGTGACTAATATTTTGGTGGATGAATCTTTGTTTGGCAGCGCACAGAAAAAAAAACAAAATAAGAAAGATGTGCTCTCAAAGCCGTTACCTTATACTTTAACCTCAATAGCATTTACGGCTAAGAGCTCAGAGCATGAGGTATGGCCTAGGAAAAAGAAGATTTCGTTTCAGCGCTCGTTTACAAACAACAACAAAACAAATCTGACCAAATACTCTAAAATATGTGCACAAATAATGCATTTGATAAATTCTTTTAGCGCTTTTACCCGCCATCCCATTCATGCCATACAGCCAGCCGACAGACAGACCTATAATCATTGGTTGGTTATTTAAAGCCTGTGTATATATTTTTGTTAAAAGCATTATTGTTATTAATAATATGCTTGTAAGCGGCCAACTTACTTATGGCCACCAAGTGAAACTCCTCCACCGAATAGTGAGCGAGGATATTAGCATATCTTCGGTGCTGAATGCACTTGGGTAGCATCTCAAATGTTACGCAGGCTGTTGTTTTTTGGCTTCTACTCTTCGGTGACCACAATCAAGCAAACAAGGCAATCAAAAGTCTATAAACCTTTGGAAACGTTGGTTTTAAGTCATATTTGTGCGGTTGCCATTAAACTCAGCAACAAATTGTTGTGAATATCATTCTTTGTTTTGCTTGTTTTTATACCCTCCACCATAAGATGGGGGGTATACTAATTTCGTCATTCTGTTTGTAACTACTCGCAATATCCGTCTGAGACCCCATAAAGTATATATATTCTTGATCGTCGTGACATTTTATGTCGATCTAGCCATGTCCGTCCGTCTGTCCGTCCGTCCGTCCGTCCGTCCGTCCGTCCGTCCGTCCGTCCGTCCGTCCGTCCGTCCGTCTGTCCGTCTGTCTGTCGAAAGCACGCTAACTTCCGAAGGAGTAAAGCTAGCCGCTTGAAATTTTGCACAAATACTTCTTATTAGTGTAGGTCGGTTGGTATTGTAAATGGGCCATATCGGTCCATGTTTTGATATAGCTGCCATATAAACCGATCTTGGGTCTTGATTTCTTGAGCCTCTAGAGTGAGCAATTCTTATCCGATTAGAATGAAATTTTGCACGACGTGTTTTGCTATGATATCCAACAATTGTGCTAAGTATAGTTCAAAACGGTCCATAACCTGATATAGCTGCCATATAAACCGATCTTGGGTCTTGACTTCTTGAGCCTCTAGCGTTCGCAATTCTTATCCGATCACAATGAAATTTTGCACGACGTGTTTTGTTATGATATCCACTAACTGTGCCAAGTATGGTTTAAATCGGTTGATAACCTGATATAGCTGCCATATAAACCGATCTTGGGTCTTGACTTCTTGAGTCTCTAGAGTGCGCAATTCTTATTCGATTGGAATGAAATTTTGCACAACGTGTTTTGTTATTATATCCAATAACTGTGCCAAGTATGGTTCAAATCGGTAAATAACCTGATATAGCTGCAATATAAACCGATCTTGGGTCTTGACTTCTTGAGCCTCTAGAGGGCGCAATTCTTATCCGATTGGAATGAAATTTCGCACGACGTGTTTTGTTATGATACCCAACAACTGCGCCAAGTATGTTTTAATTCGGTCCATAACCTGATATAGCTGCCATATAAACCGATCTTGGGTCTTGACTTCTTGAGCCTCTAGAGGGCACAATTCTTATCCGATTTGAATGAATTTTTGCACGATGTATTTTGTTATGATGTCCAACAACTGTGCCAAATATGGTTGAAATCAGTCCATAACCTGATATAGCTGTCATATAAACAGATCTGGGGATTTGACTTCTTGAGCTTCTAGAGGGCGCAATTCCTATCCGATTTGGCTGAAATTTTGCATGGCGTATTTTATTTTCACTTTCAACAACTGTGTTAAATAAGGTTCACATCGGTTCATAACCTGATATAGCTGCCATATAAACCGATCTGGGATCTTGACTTCTTGACCCCTAGAGGGCGCAATTATTATCCGATATGCCTGAAATTTTGTACGACGGATCCTCTCATGACCATCAACAAACGTGTTTATTATGGTATGAATCGGTCTATAGCCCGATACAGATCCCATATAAATCGTTCTCTCTATTTTAATTCGTGAGCACCAATGGGCGCAATTCTTATTCGAATTGGCTGAAATTTTACGCAGGTCTCGAACATATAATTTAATTGTGGTCCGAACCGGACCATATCTTGATATCGTTTTAATAGCAGAGCAACTCTTTTCTTATATCCTTTTTAGTCTAAGAAGAGATGCCGGGAAAACAACTCGACAAATGCGATCCATGGTGGAGGGTATATAAGATTCGGCCCGGCCGAACTTAGCACGCTTTTACTTGTTTTTTTTTTTTGCCATCCATTGACTAGTCTTGACTATCTTTAAGTCTGTCCCTTGCTAGCTGGCTTTTTTAGGTGGCCGCTAGTAATGCAATTTTATTAAACGCGCTTAAAATGCGCGACAAATGATCATCGAAAACAAATGGACCACCATCATATAAACCATGGCATTTTGTCTCGTTGGTGGTTTGGTTTTGTTCGGGGTTGATGGTGGCCCCGTCCACCTTCTTCGAAGGGTCTCTGTGTTGATATTGCTGCTTCACCATACCTTCTTAGCGGTATTTTTTGGCCATAACAGTCGATTAATTTATTTTGGCTTGGTTTCCATGCTCTGCTCGGCTTCCTTTTTGTGCTGTGGTGGCATATCAATGGTGTAGCAAAATTTATTAAGTATGTCACAAGATCATTTATCGAATCAAATGCTCAAAAAAAAACCTCATTTCCTCGGAAGCGAAAAATTGGGCTTTTAAAAACTAATTTTTCTTAGACAACAAGAGCGAGCGAACATTAATAACCAATTTGATCTTTTAAACTAATCGTAGTATTGTTTGGAAATGCTGTTAGACAAATGACATTGAAGCTAATCTGAAACAAGTAAATACGCATTAAGATCGGCCTTGCCAAGCTTTGAATATCCACAACAATTGATGTAAATTTTTTTAGAACATTTTTACATTTTTGAAGATTTTTGCTAGGTCTGGCGTTTTATCGGTCTCTGTCGGGCAAGGTTGCTGATTTAAAATACTCCCTATTCTAAATATTTACTTTAACTAGCCGAACTTAGCATAGCGTTCCAAGCACCTCGATCTTCTATTCTCCTTCATAAATCTCTGACACCAAGATTTGACATGTTTTTCACTACTTAATCTTTCCATTGGGCGTTTGGTCGTCCCGGTTTCCGTGTACCAGTTTCATCATTCATTCTGACAATATGAACTAGCCATCGCAACCGTTGTATTTTGATATGTTCAACTATGCTATTGTCATCATACGGATAACACAGTTTGTGGTTCACACTACACCGATTTTCTCCTTTAATGCAAACTGGTCCATACATTTTACGAAGAGTCTTTTTTCTCAAACACTCCAATCATAGACCTGCCTGCTTTCATTAGTACTCATGGCACGGAACCATATAACAACACGGGTAGTTTCTTTACATTGTACATCTTACGTCTGTCTGTACGTCTGAACTTGCACAGCCCTTGCATATTACTATGGATTGGGTATGGAGGTATCATAAAAGAGGATCGTTAATATTGGGTTGCCCAAAAAGTAATTGTCGGTAATATAGTAGTAATATAGTCGGCGTTGACAAATTTGTTCAACGGCTTGTGACTCTGTAATTGCATTCTTTCTTCTGTCAGTTATCAGCTGTTACTTTTAGCTTGCTTTAGAAAAAAAGTGCGCGAAATTTTGTTTACATTTGTTTGTTTGGCGTCAATTTTAATATGGGTACCACATGTTGTTGAAAGAGATTCATTTGTGATATGCACCTTAAACGCAATGAATTCGATCCGTTTTTAAAACGAATCATAACTGGAGATGAAAAATGGATTGTTTACAACAACGTTAGTCGAAAACGATCATGGTCCAAGCATGGTGAACCAGCTCAAACCACTTCAAAGGCTGCTATCCACCAAAAGAAGGTTATGCTGTCTGTTTGGTGGGCTTGGAAGGGTGTGGTATATTTTGAGCTGCTTCCAAGGAACCAAACGATTAATTCGGATGTTTACTGTCAACAATTGGACAAATTGAATACAGCCATCAAGGAGAAGCGACCAGAATTGGTCAATCGTAAAGGTGTCATATTCCACCAGGACAACGCTAGACCACACACATCTTTGGTCACTCGCCAAAAACTGAGTGAGCTTGGCTGGGAACTTTTGATGCATCCACCATATGGCCCTGACCTTGCACCATCAGACTACCATTTATTTCGATATTTGCAGAACTCCTTAAATGGTAGAACTTTCGGCAATGATGAGGCTATAAAATCGCACTTGGTTCAGTTTTTTGCAGATAAAGGCCAGAAGCTCTATGGGCGTGGAATACTAAATTTGCCAGGAAGATGGCAAAAGGTTATCGAACAAAATGGCAATTATATATTTGATTAAAGTTCATTCTAAGTTTTATTATACCCTCCACCATAAGATGGGGGGTATACTAATTTCGTCATTCTGTTTGTAACTACTCGAAATATTCGTCTGAGACCCCATAATATATTCTTGATCGTCGTGACATTTTATGTCGATCTAGCTATGTCCGTCCGTCTGTCCGTCCGTCTGTCCGTCCGTCTGTCTGTCGAAAACACGCTAACTTCCGAAGGAGTAAAGCTAGCCGCTTGAAATTTTGCACAAATACTTCTTATTAGTGTAGGTCGGTTGGTATTGTAAATGGGCCATATCGGTCCATGTTTTGATATAGCTGCCATATAAACCGATCTTGGGTCTTGACTTCTTAGCCTCTAGAGTGCGCAATTCTTATCCGATTTGAATCAAATTTTGCACAACGTGTTTTGCTACGATATCCAATAACCGTGCCAAGTATGGTTCACATCGGTCCATAACCTGATATAGCTGCCATATAAACCGATCTTGGGTCTTGATATCTTGAGCCTCTAGAGTGCGCAATTCTTATCCGATTGAAATGAAATTTTGCACGACGTGTTTTGTTATGATATCCAACAACTGTGCCAAGTATGGTTCAAATCGGTTTATAACCCGATATAGCTGCCATATAAACCGATCTTGGGTCTTGACTTCTTGAGCCTCTAGAGGTCGCAACTCCTATCCGATTTGAATGAATTTTGGCACGTAGTATTTTGTTATGATATCCAACAACTGTGCCAAGTGTGGTTCAAATCGGTTCATAACCTGATATAGCTGCCATATAAACCGATCTGGGATCTTGACTTCTTGAGCCTCTAGAGGTCGCAATTATTATCCGATTTGCCTGAAATTTTGTACGACGGATTCTTTCATGACCATCAACATACGTGTTTATTATGGTCTGAATCGGTCTATAGCCCGATACAGCTCCCATATAAATCGATCTCTCTATTTTATTTTTGAGCTCACAAAGAGCGCAATTCTTATTCGAATTGGCTGACATTTTACACAGGTCTCCAACATATAATTTGGTCCAAACCGGACCATATCTTGATATCGCTCTAATAGCAGAGCAAATCTTTTCTTATATCCTTTTTTGCCTAAGAAGAGATGCCGGGAAAAGAACTCGACAAATGCGTTCCATGGTGGAGGGTATATAAGATTCGGCCCGGCCGAACTTAGCACGCTTTTATTTTTTTAAAAATGCATTTACTTTCTTTTAAAAAAATCCGCAATTACTTTTTAGGCAACCCAATATATTCTTAACACGTTTTTACTTGTATCAAATTGCATAGTACCTTACAAATGTCGCCAGCTTTTCGGAGAGTATAACCACCTCTGAAAATGTTTACTGATTTTCTCGCCAGGATTCGCCTGGGTTCGAATGGGTTCAGCGTCATAGGCGGATATGATTATTAATTTTGAAGGGATACCAAACTCAGACATGGCTTGAAATACCTTTGAACTCTTTCATTGACCTCATTCTCATGAATTTAGGTTTTAATCTTTAACACAGTACACTCAAAAGTACTTTGAATGTTACTACTCTACGCACATTATCTATATCAGCAACCTTACTTTTTCTCTATATGGCCATCAGATTGTTGTTTTATTCGTTGCTAAAATTTCCGGACATCATTCAGGTTTTTGAACATTTCGATCCGCTCACACTCACATGTTTGCCTCTCCCCTTTTCTCTCGACACCTCTCCATCCTCTGGCGCGTTGCTACTGACTGGTAAGTTGCCCTGCATGACGCATTCTTGGCTTCAGTGTCATTTCGACACTCTTGGTCGTGCCATGGGCTTCTTCAACATATACTAAATAGCGGAAGGTTAGGTTAGGTTTAAGTGGCAGTGGCAATCAGACCTACTTAGACGTTTTCGTCCATTGTGAAACCACAGGATCAGATGAAGGAAGATGCCTTCTAGTTCCTACCGGTGAACCATCATGATCGAAGAGCCCAAAACTGTGAAGAGCCCAAAAACTTGCGAATCTCGTCGTTATGATATTATATTGGGTTGCCCAAAAAGTAATTGCGGATTTTTCATATAGTCGGCGTTGACAAATTTTTTCACAGCTTGTGACTCTATAATTGCATTCTTTCTTCTGTCAGTTATCAGCTGTTACTTTTAGCTTGCTTTAGAAAAAAAGTGTAAAAAAAGTATATTTGATTAAAGTTCATTCTAAGTTTTATAAAAAATGCATTTACTTTCTTTTAAAAAATCCGCAATTACTTTATGGGCAACCCAATATTTAGTTTACGAGGACTTATACGAATATTTCGAGGTGTTACAAACGGAATGACTAGATTAGTTTACCCGCATTCTATGATGGTGGGTATAAAAATACATATTTTCTAATCCTTTTCTTCTCTAGGGCATTTTTTTTTTTCTTTTAAGAGAGAAATGGCTACAACATTTGTTTCAAAACTTTTTGTACGCTGTTAACCATCTATCATCACATTTCTCTATAATAAAACATAATCTACCATTTATCACCACGGTGCTATAGGTGAAAACATAATCTGCTGTTATAAATTAGAATTTGCAAAAATATCTCTATCATGAATACTATTCAGTCAACATCAGTTCTATTCATTATCAGCATTTATCATATCTTTAAATAATATGCCGTAGGGCACGTACTTTTCAAACGAAACCGGAAAGACATTTAACAGATACTCAAAATAAAACAAAGAAAACTCTCCTACCACTGAAAAAAAAGGAAATTCATATCCTTTTGAATGCGTAAGCGCATGCGTTCACATCAATACCCAGAAATCTCTAAGGAAGACAATACACACAACCTTCATATTTATTAAAAAAAAAAAATAATAATAAATCCAAACATAATAGTTATGATATGAAACAAATAAATGTTTGCTGACTGGTCTTCATAAATTTGACTTAAAGTCACTTTGGAGTATACAAAAGAAGGCACACTCACACTTAAGTGCACAAAAAGGGGAAACAAGTCAATGGTGGTACTCCTTAGAACCATGCCAGAAATTGCCATCAACAAAGTAAACCAAGAAGCCTACGTTTTGTGAAAACTTTCTTGGTGGAAATATTCATCATAACCGTCATCATGGTGAACGCTATAGCGAACGTTTCACGTTCTAAATGTGAGCGGTGTTTTCATGTACGTGATTTGCTTGCAACATATGAATGAATAAATAAAAATATTTTTTTTTTTGGTTTTGTTTTAACTGAAAAAGAATTCCTTTTTTTATTTTGTTGACCATCACAGCACACACGGCAAGAAGCCAGCACAGAGCATAAGCAAATAAAAGGGAAGCACATCCCGTTTTTGGATAACATATTACAATTTTTTTGTTAAAATACTTCATGCCACTACTGAGGTTTTATAACATTGACGAATCGCTTGTAACGGAAGAAATGTAAAATATTGCAGTGATAAGCATGTGGCTTTCAATTGTTCTGTATGCCTAACTACCAGCCTTTCTCTGAAAAGTGTCTTTCCGTCCTTTTTATGTCTGTCTGTCCCTCTAACTGTCTGTCTGTCCTTCTGTATAAGTTTATAGACTACATTTTGGTGAAGTATGCTTTAAAGTCGACTTTGCTTGGGTTTTGTTTTAAACTTCTGCTTATTCCTCTCTTTTTATTTTCTGCCACCACACTTACCATTGCTAAGTGCACAGTAGTTCGTTTTCTGATTTAATAATAACTCTTGGACCTCTTGAATACAAGCCAGCTAATACGAGTCCATATGTCCTTTTATACTACGGGCATGAGTTGGTTTTAAGTTTGCTGCCTTCGTTGTTACTAGCTGGAGCGTTTTTTGGATTTCATTGCTATATGGGTGTTTTTTTTTTTTCCTGTGCCATATGAAAATGTGTGAGGCTTATCTTTATTAAGAAATTCAGTAGCAGTTATGACGCTTTGCTGCTTGGATATCATCAATTGATATCTTGATAACATGCATACGCACAAAACCCAGCCAGTTTCTACAACTCGGTATTCATTCACATATAATGCATATTTAGGAAAAGATGAGTAGTGAAGTCATGTGGGAGATTTATAGCCCTTGGGGCCCTGCACAAGCTATAGGGCGTCATATCTGAAAGTGGCTTCATATATAATGATTTTTTAGACAATTTATAGGAAATTCAAAAAACCATTAATAGTGACTTGAAAAAAAAAAAACAAGCGTCGTGCCGAACCTTGGATACCCACCACCATGAATATATTAATCATTCTCTTTGAAAACAAGTAAAAGCGTGCTAAGATCGGCCGGGCCGAATCTTATACACCCTCCACCATGGAGCGCATTTGTCAGTTCTTTTCCCGGCATCTCTTCTTAGGCAAAAATGATATAAGAGAAGATTTGCTCTGCTATTAGAGCGATATCAAGATATGATCCGGTTTAGATCACAATTAAATTATATATTGGAGACCTGTGTAAAATGTCAGCCGATTCGAATAAGAATTGCTCCCTTTGGGGGCTCAAAAACTAAAATAGAGAGATCGATTAATATGGGATCTGTATCGGGCTATAGACCGATTCAGACCATAATAAACACGTATGTTGATGGTCATGAGAGAATCCGTCGTACAAAATTTCAGGCAAATCGGATAAGAATTGCGCCCTCTAGAGGCTCAAGAAGTCAAGACCCAAGATCGGTTTATATGGCAGCTATATCAGGTTATGAACCGATTTGAACCATACTTGGCACAGTTGTTGGATATAATAATAAAACACGTCGAGCAAAATTTCATCCCAATCGGATAAGAATTGCGAACTCTAGAGGCTCAAGAAGTCAAGACCCAAGATCGGTTTATATGGCAGCTATATCAGGTTATGGACCTATTTGAACCATACTTAGCACGCTTGTTGGATATCATAACAAAACATGTCGTGCAAAATTTCATTCCAATCGGATAAGAATTGCGCACGCTAGAGGCTCAAGAAGTCAAGACCCAAGATCGGTTTATATGGCAGCTATATCAAGTTATGGACCGATTTGAACCATACTCGGCACAGTTGTTGGATATAATAACAAAACACGTCGTGCAAATTTTCATTCCAATCGGATAAGAATTGCGCACTCTAGAGGCTCAAGAAGTCAAGACCCAAGATCGGTTTATATGGCAGCTATATCAGGTTATGAGCCAATTTGAACCATACTTGACACAGTTGTTGGATGTCATAACAAAACACGTCGTGCAAAATTTCATTCCAATCGGATAAGAATTGCGCACTCTAGAGGCTCAAGAAGTCAAGACCCAAGATCGGTTTATATGGCAGCTATATCAGGTTATAAACCGATTTGAACCATACTTGGCACAGTTGTTGGATATGATAGCAAAACACGTCGTGCAAAATTTCATTCCAATCGGATAAGAATTGCGCACTCTAGAGGCTCAAGAAATCAAGACCCAAGATCGGTTTATATGGCAGCTATATCAAAACATAGACCGATATGGCCCATTTACAATACCAACCGACCTACACTATTAAGAAGTATTTGTGCAAAATTTCAAGCGGCTAGCTTTACTCCTTCGGAAGTTAGCGTGCTTTCGACAGACAGACGGACGGACGGACGGACATGGCTAGATCGACATAAAATGTCGCGACGATCAAGAATATATATACTTTATGGGGTCTCAGACGAATATTTCGAGTAGTTACAAACAGAATAACGAAATTAGTATACCCCCC
The DNA here is from genome assembly GCF_963082655.1 of Stomoxys calcitrans. Classification (NCBI taxonomy): domain Eukaryota; kingdom Metazoa; phylum Arthropoda; class Insecta; order Diptera; family Muscidae; genus Stomoxys; species Stomoxys calcitrans. Next base: position 40,104,442 of record NC_081552.1, read on the forward strand.
ATCTTATGGTGGAGGGTGTAATAAAGCATTTATGGGCATTAGATCCTTTATCGGCACATCGGTCTATATAGCAGCTATATCCAACTATGGTCCGATTTAGCCCGTTCAAGAACTTAACCAGCGTGTATAAAAAGGCGTATCTTTGCGAAATTTCTGCTCAATTGCTGAATTTTTGAAGGCTGTATCGTGATTGCAACAGACGGAGGGACAGACACACGGTCATCGTCAAATCGTCTTAGAATTTTACGACGATCCGAAATATTGGGTTGCCCAAAAAGTAATTGCGGATTTTTTAAATAAAAAGTAAATGCCTTTTTAATAAAGCTTAGAATGAACTTTAATCAAATATATAATTGCCATTTTGTTCGATAACCTTTTGTCACCTTCCTGGCGAATTTAGTATTCCACGCCCATAGAACTTCTGGCCGTTATCTGCAAAAAACTGAACCAAGTGCAATTTTATAGTCTCATCATTGCCGAAAGTTTTACCATTTAAGGAGTTCTGCAAATATCGAAATAAATGGTAGTCTGATGGTGCAAGGTCAGGGCTATATGGTGGATGCATCAAAAGTTCCCAGCCCAGCTCACTCAGTTTTTGGCGAGTGACCAAAGATGTGTGCGGTCTAGCGTTGTCCTGGTGGAATATGACACCCTAACGATTGACCAATTCTGGTCCCTTCTCCTTGATGGCTGTATTCAACAACCAATATGTATACTTAAACCAACCCAATATGTATACTTAATAGGGCCCGAAATTGATATTTCGATGTGTTGCAAACGGATTGATTATACCCCCTACTCGATGGTGGTAGGTATAGCAAAGTTGACAATTTTGAAGGCAAACTAAAATAGCCTATCTGCTACAAATTTAATTTAATAAGAACAAGTAAAAAGGCGTTAAGTTAGGCCGGGCCGAACTTTGGATACCCACTTCGGGTATATATGTGAACAACCTTTCGTCAAAATCCTTTCGTGAAAAATGCATACCTTATGCCCCATAGCAGCTATATAGACATATCAAACGATTAAGACCAAATGCTTATAAGTACAAGTCATTGTTCAACCGAGAGATCGGTCTATATGGCAGCTATATCCAAATCTGGACCGATCTGAGCCAAATTGAAAACAAATATCGAAGGGCCCAACACAAGTCATTGTCCCAAATTTCGGCGACATCTTTTTATGGGCCCAAAACCTTAAATCAAGAGATCGATCTATATGGCAGCTATATCCAAATCTGAACTGATCAGGGCCAAATAGAAGAAAGATGTCAAAGGGCTCAACGCAACTCACTGTCCCAAATTTCAGCAAAATCGGTTAATAAATGTGGCTTTTATGGGCCTAAGACCATAAATCGGAGGATCAGTCTATATGGCAGCTATTTCCAAATTTGGACCGATCTGGACCAAATTGACGAAGGATGTCGAAGGGCTCAATGCAACCCACTGTCCCAAATTTCAGCAAAATCGGAAAATAAATGTGGCTTTTATGGGCCTAAGACCATAAATCGGAGGATCGGTCTATATGGCAGCTATATCCAAATTTAGACCGATCTAGGCCAAATTGACGAAGGGTGTCGAAGGGCTCAAAGCAACTCACTGTCCAAAATTTCAGCAAAATCGGATAATAAATGTGGCTTTTATGGGCCTAAGACCATAAATCGGAGGATCGGTCTATATGGCAGCTATATCCAAATCTGGACCGATTTAGACCAAACTAAAGAAAGATGTCGAAGGGCCTAACACAACTCACTGTCCTAAATCTCAGCAAAATCGAGTAATAAATGAGGCTATTATGGTCCTAAGACCTTAAATCGGAGGATCGGTCTATATGGCAGCTATATCCCAATTTGGACCGATCTGGGCCAAATTGACGGAGGATGTCGAAAGGCTCAACACAACTCACTGTCCTAAATTTCAGCAAAATCGAATAATAAATGTGGCTTTTATAGGCCTAAGACCCTAAATCGGAGGATCGGTCTATATCGCAGCTATATCCAAATTTGGACCGATCTGGGCCAAATTGACGGAGAATGTCGAAGGGCCTAACGCAACTCACTGTCCTAAATTTCAGCAAAATCAAATAATAAATGTGGCTTTTATGGGCCTAAGACCTTAAATCGTAGGATCGGTCTATATGGCAGCTATATCCAAATCTGGACCGATCTGAGCCAAATTGACGAAGAATGTCGATGGGCCTAACACAACTCACTGTCCCAAATTTCAGTAAAATCGGATAATAAATGTGACCCTAAATCGGAGGATCGGTCTATATGGCAGCTATATCCAAATTTGGACCGATCTGGGCCAAATTGACGGAAGATGTCGAAGGGCCGAACGTCACTCACTGTCCCAAGTTTCAGTAAAATCGGATAATAAATTTGGCTTTTATGGACCTAAGACCCTAAATCGGAGGATCGGTCTATATGGCAGCTATATCCAAATTTGGACCGATCTGGACCAAATTGACGATGGATGTCGAAGGGCCTAACGCAACTCACTGTCCCAAATTTCAGCAAAATCGGGTAATAAATGAGGCTATTATGGGCCTAAGACCCTGAATCGGAGGATCGGTCTATATGGGGGCTATATCAAGATATAGTCCGATATAGTCCATCTTCGAACTTAACCTGCTTATGGACAAAAAAAAAGAGTCTGTGCAAAATTTCAGCTCAATATCTCTATTTTTAAAGACTGTAGCGTGATTTCAATAGACAGACGGACAGACGGACGGACATGTCTAGATCGTCTTAGATTTTTACGCTGATCAAGAATGTATATCCCGTATCTGGGAATAGGTACCTATTACGAAAATTTTTAAAGCCTTTTGAGGAGTAGGCCCAAGATGAACTCCAAAGACCCAACAGCTGCGGTGATGGCATCAGACTGTAGCATGTTGTCCTCCCCTTCTATATGTGTGGGTGCCTTGGCACCTGTAGTCGAGAGTAATGCTTCAAGCTCACAATCAGTCATCAGACTAACAAACGAGGATGAGACGGATAAACCAGATGAATGCACAGTTCGTCCCCAGCCTTTAGGTAAAGGTGGTGTTTCCGATTCAGAGTCAGACAGCGACAGTGTCAATGAAACAGTCATCGCAGCCGAATCGAGAGATGAGGAAAGCGGGATGACGGCAGAATTGACCAATGGCTTTACCAAACTCACAATCAAACCGAGAAAGCGATCCGCACCGCGACGAAGGAGACAGAGGTGCGTGCACCGGCAGAGCAATAGGGTAAAACGAAGGATGCTAGAGGGGATGAAACTGACATTTCAAGCACTTCTACGGAAGCTAGAAAGGGAATCAGATCTCCCAAAGAGCATAACACTGTCAAGACGCTGAAAAAGAAAACGAGCTACCCACATTCAAGTACTCTGGGAATACCAAGCCAGCCCTCAGGCAATTGAGACAAAGTCGCAATAAGAACGAAGGAAGAGCTCACTTCCCCTGAGACTTCATGGAGGACTGTGAAGGGGAAGATGGTCCCTGTGAAAGGTAAGGAGCCGCCCTCTTATGCAGGTGTGGCAAGGAAGCACAAGAGAGATGATATGACTTATGCAGTCATCAATATCGGATGTGCATCCGGTTGTATTTCACCAGACCGTTGTTCCTAGGTGAGGCATTTGGTAAACGAACGGGTTATCGAACATGTGTTGAACTCTGAAATTGGTCCACCCATACGAAACATGAGCTGCGAGTATAGAGGGGACATCTTAACGCTGCGCTTTGCGTCAACGGAATGTATTGAAAATGTGGAGAAATGGGAGGTTTTCGACAGAGAGGAGTAGGAGGAAGAAACTCTCCTTGTGGTGGGCATTGATCAAGTCTCCGTGACAAGTTTGGCTTAGACTAAGGGCATGGCTTACTACTGGCCATGGCTGTCTTTTTCAATATTGGGAGGACTAGGAGAGGCAAAATCCTTATATTGAGCCATCAGGCGGTGCAGTGGCGGGACACTCGATACCACCTCACTGACAGGGGGCCGACGACGAGACAATCACCGACTCTCAATATTAGCAGACTAGGATAAGCAAAGATCCTAATACTAAAACATTAGGTAATGCAGGGGCGAGAGACCCAACACAGCCTAAAGAGCACACGGAACTCTGGTATTATCGTCTCGAAGTTTATGCTACACTGATGGATCAAAGCTAGACGACAGTGTAGACCTGGTGCATACATTGAAGATCCGTTTTGGACTGCCTGACCCTAAGACTGTACTGCAGGGGGAGTTCGGGGCAAACACGTTTATATGCCTGGCAGTAGCGTGGTCAGGGGGAACGAAAGAGCAGTCGAATTTAATAATGGGGCCACAGGACCGCCATCAGTAAGATTGGTAAATGCAAAACCTTTTGGAGAGATACAGCCGGTGTTAAGGGCGAGGTCAACGAACGTGTATGTGGCGCTGTACAGCGGTATGAGGGTCGGCAGGGCGACGGAAAACGTATGGGGGATCAGGTTCATGAGAAAACGTGCAACTGTGCAATGTATGGTTCAAATCGGTTCATTACCCGATATAGCTCCCATATAAACCGATCACGGGTCTGGACTTCTTGAGCCCCTAGAGGGCCCAGTATTGTCTGATTTGATTTCGATGGATTAAGGCTTGTCATTTGAAATTTTGCACGAATACTTCCTTTTAATATAGGTCGGTTGGGACTGTAAATGGGCTATATCAGTCCATGTTTTGACATAGCTGTCATTTAAACCGATACTGGATCTTGATTTCTTGAGCCTCTAGAGAGCGCAATTATTGTCCGATTTGGCTAAAGTCTTGCACGAAGTGTTTTGTTCTAACTTCAAACAACTGTGCCAAGTATGGTTGAAATCGCTTCAATCAGCCCGATATAGCTCTCATATAAACCGATCACGGATCTGAACTTCTTGAGCCGCTAAAGGGCCTAGTATTGTCTGATTTGGCTGAAATGTTGAAATCATTTCATAAACTTATATAGCTCCCATATAAACAGATCTCGTGTTTTGATGTCTAGAAAAGTATTACCCGATTTGGCTGCAATTTTGCATGAAGTTGTTTGTGTCGATTTCCAACAACTGCGCCAGGTATCGTCTTAATTGGTTTATAACCTGAAACAACTCCTATATATATGGATCTCCTGATTATATTTCTTCAGCCTCTTGAGGTCGTAAATCTTATCCGATCTTCTATATCCCTAAACATACGTGGTATATAAAGTCCAAATCAGTTCATAAATTGATGTAGCTCCGATATAAACAGATCTCGCGATGGTTTTTCTTGAGCCACTGTAGGGCGCAATTCTTACAGCTGCAATAGGTTCAATAGCAAAGGAATTTTCCATTATCCTTTGTTTGTCTATAAAAAGATATCGTACAAAGAACAAGGCAAATGCGATCCATGGTAGAGGGTATATAAGATTCGACCGAACTTAGGTAGCTTTTACTTGTAAATTCTACTACCTTTTCTTATTTAATCCCATACATTTGGAAACCTTTTGGACTTTTTATACCCACCACCGAAGGATGGGGGTATATTCATTTTGTCATTCCGTTTGCAACACATCGAAATATCCATTTCCGACCCTATAAAGTATATATATTCTTGATCAGCGTAAAAATCTAAGACGATCTAGACATGTCCGTCCGTCTGTCTGTTGAAATCACGCTACAGTCTTTAAAAGTAGAGATATTGCGCTGAAACTTTGCACAGATTCTTTTTTTGTCCAAAAGCAGGTTAAGTTCGAAGATGGGCTATATCGGACTATATCTTGATATAGCCCTCATATAGACCGATCCGCCGATTAAGGGTCTTAGGCCCATAAAAGCCACATTTATTATCCGATTCTGCTGAAATTTGGGATATTGAGTTGCGTTAGGCCCTTCGACATCCTTTGTTAATTTGGTTTAGATCGGGTCAGATTTGGATATAGCTGCCATATAGACCGATCCTCCGATTTAGGGTCTAAAGCCCATAAAAGCCACATTTACTATCCGATTTCGCTGAAACTTGGGACAGAGAGTTGCGTTAGGCCCTTCGACATCTTGCGTTAATTTGGCCCAGATCGGTACAGATTGTGATATAGCTGCCATATAAACCGATCCTTTGATTTAGGGTCTTAGGCCTACAAAAGCCACATTTATTATCCGATTTTGCTGAAATTAGGGACAGTGAAATGTGTTAGGACCATCGACATCCTTCGCCAATTTGGCTCAGATCGGTCCAGGTTTGGATATAGCTGCCATATAGACCGGTATCTAGGTTTTAGGTTTTGAGGCCATAAAAGACGCATTTATTGTCCGAAGTCGCTGAAATTAAAGACAGTGAGTTTAGTTAGGCACTTCGACGTCCTTTTTCAATTTTGCTCAGATCGGTTCAGATTTGGATATAGCTTCCATATAGACCGATTTCTTGATTTAAGGTTTTGTGCCCATAAAATGCTCATTTATTGTCCGATGTCGCCGAAATTTGAGACAGTGAGTTAAATTAAGCCCCTTAACACACTTCTGCAATATCGCACAGATCGGTTCAGATTTGGATATAGCTGCCATATAGACCGATATCTAGGTTTTAGGTTTTGAGGCCATAAAAGACGCATTTATTGTCCGAAGTCGCTGAAATTTAAGACAGTGACGTTCGACGTCCTTCTTCAATTTTGCCCAGATCGGTCCAGATTTGAATATAGCTGCCATATAGACCGATCTCTGGATTTAAGGTTTAGGGCCCATAGAAAAGGCATTTATTGTCCGACTTCGCCGAAATATGGGACAGTGCTCTGTGTTAGGCTCTTCGATATGTTTATGCAACTTGGCCCAAATCGGTCCAGATTTGGATATAGCTGCCATGTAGACCGATATCTCGATTTAAAGTCTTGGCCCCATAAAAGGCGCATTTATAATCCGATTTCATTGAAATTTGACACAGTGACTTATGTTCGGCTTTTCGACATCCGTGTCGTATATAGTTCTGATCGGTATGAGGTATATGAGTATAAGGTATGAAATTTTCCCCGAATTTTGATGAAATATGGTTTACATATATACCCGAGGTGGTGGGCATTCAAAGTTCGACCCGGCCGAACTTAACGCCTTGTTACTTGTTGGATTTATTTTGGAAAGAGAATTTATCTACATCATTGAAGCAGAAAATCGGTCAAAATTTATTATTTGACAATTGTGGTTTCATTTTGCTGGCGTAAAATTTTATGGAAATAAGTCATTTAACACCAATTGACCGACACAATAAAACCTGTTGGAATTATAGAACAAGTATGAAAGCAAATTAAAATGAGCTCAAAAGAAACAAGTAAAAAGGCGTTAAGTTTGGCCGGGCCGAACTTTGAATACCCATCACCTCAGGGTATATATGTAAACCACCTTTCGTCATAGTCCGGTGAAAAATGCATAAGTTATGCCCCCATAGCAGCTATATCGAAATATGGTTCGATTTGGACCAAATTCAGCACGGACATTGAGTAGTTTAATAAGTTCAATTCATTGTTAAATTTTGTATAGCAAAATATTAGTCTTTTTGGTAGCTATATATTGGGTTGCCCAAAAAGTAATTGCGGATTCTTCATATAGTCGGCGTTGACAAATTTTTTCACAGCTTGTGACTCTATAATTGCATTATTTCTTCTGTCAGTTATCAGCTGTTACTTTAAGCTTGCTTTAGAAAAAAGTCTAAAAAAAGTATATTTGATTAAAGTTCATTCTAAGTTTTATGAAAAATGCATTTACTTTCTTTTAAAAAATCCGCAATTACTTTTTGGGCAACCGATACAACCAATACAAACATTGACCGATTTGAACCATCCATGTCGTGGATGACAAAGAGTCTAACATAAGTCACTGCGTCAAATTTCAGCGAAATCGGATTATTTATGCGCCAAGACTTTAAATCGAGAGATCGATCTATATGGCAGATGTATCAAAGTCTGAATCGATCTCGGGGTCCTGACATCTGTGAATCTAGTTTAGAATCCTTGCCTCAATATAAGCTGCATTAAGGCCTCCTAAACTAAAACCCCATATACCATATCTCTTTTGGCGCAACAGCGTAGTGCAGTGGCACAATGGCCAAGTCCTCGTATAGTTAATATCTTATCATTCATCATTCATTTGCTAAGCACTCTACCATACGTGTATGTTAGCACTGCTGTTGCGCTTGGCTAGTGGCTACTGGCTTACGGGCAACATGTAGAACGTCCCAATGAAGTTTTAAACTGAAGTTATTATTATTATTATTTACTTATGTTCTTATTTACTTGTGATAAAATTCCATTATCTGCTACGAATATTAATGACTTTAGCGATGTAGCGATTACGTTTTTTGAGCTGTCCCCTTAGATCCAATGGTCACTCCATTCATTGGCTTTAGCGTAACTCAGAAAATTATAGGCTGTAAAGTGCATGGTTTAATCGCAGAGATTTTATGTCATTTTCTTCATGGTCATATACAAAATATTGTAACAAAGAACGGATGTGTATGTTAATCATATGGAATATGAATGAATTTGATCAACATGAGTGAACTATAAAGAATATTTCAATATAGGCAGTATGGCTATTCGTTTTTTTTTTTTTGTACCACAGGAATTGAAGGCAAACGAAAGACTTAAGACACATACTTGATTTCGTAAAAGATATGATATAATGTTCGGTCATATCACCATCATATTAAACAGATTGAAATGACTATTAAAGAAGCAGGAGCTAAAGGTGTTGGTGTGAACAGATAGAGGGACACGTCGATGACCGTTTTTTTTAGCTTTTCTTCTGTTAAGATGTCAAAAGAAGGTAAGTATGGGCACTCTGATTTACATGTGGATATGTCTGAATCATTCTACAATCCCCAAGTCTTTTTTTATACCCACCACCATCGGAAATTGGGTATATTTATTAAAAAGTAATTGCGGATTTTTTAAAAGAAAGTAAATGCATTTTTAATACAACTTAGAATGAACTTTAATAAAATATACTTTTTTCACACTTTTTATACCCACCACCGAAGGATGGGGGTATATTCATTTTGTCATTCCTTTTGCAACACATCGAAATATCCATTTTCGACCCTATAAAGTATCCATTTACGAACCTACAGTATATATTCTTGATCAGCGTAAAAATCTAAGACGATCTAGACATGTCCGTCCGTCTGCTGACATCACCGATCCGCCGATTTAGGGTCTTAGCCCATAATAGCCTCATTTATTATCCGATTTTGCTGAAATTTAGGACAGTGAATTGCGTTAGGCTGTTCGACATCCTTCGTCAATTTGGCCCAGATCGGTCCAAATTTGGATATAGCTGCCATATAGACCGATCCTCCGATTTAGGGTCTTAGGCCCATTAAAGCCGAATTTATTATCCGATTTTGCTGAAATATGGGAAAGTGAGTTACGTTGGGCCCTTCGACATCCTCCGTCAATTTGGCCCAGATCGGTCCAAATTTGGATATAGCTGCCATATAGACCGATCCTCCGATTTAAGGTCTTAGTCCCATAAAAGCCACATTTATTATTCAATTTTGCTGAAATTTAGAACAGTGAGTTGTGTTGAGCCCTTCGTCATCTTTCGTCATTTTGGCCCACATCGGTCCAGATTTGGATATAGCTGCCATATAGACCGATCCTCAGATTTAGGGTCTTAGGCCCATTAAAGCCGCATTTATTATCCGATTTTGCTGAAATTTGGGACAGTGAGTTGCCTTAGGCCCTTCGACATCTTTCTTCAATTTGGCACTGATCGGTTCAGATTTGGATATAGCTGCCATATAGACCGATTTCTCGGTTGAACAATGACTTGTACTTATAAGCATTTGGTCTAAATCGTTTGATGCATTTTCACTGGATTTTGACGAAAGGTTATTCACATATATACCCGAGGTGGTGGGTGTCCAAAGTTCGGCCCGGCCGAACTTAACGTCTTTTTACTTGTTTTCTAAAGCAAGCTAAAAGTAACAGCTGATAACTGACGGAAGAAAGAATGCAATTACAGAGTCACAAGCTGTGAAAAAAATTGTCAACGCCGACTATATGAAAAATCTGCAATTACTTTTTGGGCAACCCAATAGATATAGCTGTCATATAGACCGATCTACTGATTTAGGGTCTTAATTATTGGCTTAAGACCCTAAATCAGTAGATCGGTCTATATGACAGCTATATCTATTGGGTTGCCCAAAAAGTAATTGCAGATTTTTCATATAGTCGGCGTTGACAAATTTTTTCACAGCTTGTGACTCTGTAATTGCATTCTTTCCGATTTCCGCAATTATTATCCGATTTCGATAAAATTTGAAATAGTGATTTGGTTAAAGCCTCTCGAAATCCGATTTAAATAAGATTCAGATCGATCTATATTCAGATATAGCTGCCATATAGAGAGATCTGCCGATTAAGGGTCTTGAGCCCATAAAATCTGTATCTATAACCCGATTCCGCTGAAACTTGAAACAGTGAGTTGTCCGTCATCACATTTAAATATGGTGCAGATCAGACAATTGAAGTAGTGAGTTGATTAAAGCCTTCCGGTATATATATAACAGTCATATGGAGCGATCTGCTGATTAAGGGTATTAGGCCAAAAAATCAGCATTAATTACTCGATTTCGCTGGAATTTGTCAAAGCGACTTGTATTAAGCCTCCCATCATCCGACCGACCAGTATATTGTACACATCAGACTATATTTAGATTGAATATTAAATTCGTTTTCTAATCTCATTTAAAATATTTATTTTAAAAGTCTGCAAATATGTCCGGTTTGGGGTATTGGCCTAATACCCAAATTGTCTTGGTGAGCAAATATGTTCTATTTGGGGGTTGTTATGGTAGTGGGACGTTCCCTAGACAGTTAGTCTCTAATGTTGATATCAGATATGTGGTTTACTTCCCAATACCATTAATTTAAGCCCCCATGTTTCCATAGTCGGCAAACATGACCGGCTTCGAGTGTGTTTTGGGGGATGGGCGGCCTTGAAAATATATATCGGATTCATGTTATACTCTAAAAGCCCTCTTATTTGAGCCTCATATTGCAATAGTCAGCAAATACTTACTATTTGGGTGGTGTTGTGGGGGTGGGGTGGCCCCATAGACACTTTTCCCGAGTATTGATATTAGATTCATGCTTTACTCCCATAGACTTTCATTTGAGCCCCATGTGGCTATGGTCGTAAATTTGTCCCCTTTGGGGGATGTTTTTGGGGAGAGGTGGCCCCCCAAACACTTGGTCCCATATTTGGATATCAGATTCGTATTCTATTCTACATTCAAATACCTTTTATTTAAGCCCCATATTACCATGGTCAGTAAATAAGTCCTGTTTGGGGGGTGTTTTGGGGAAGGGGTAGACCCCCAGAAACGTTGCCCCACATTTGAATATCAGATTCGTAGTGTAATCGCAAATACCATTCGTTTGAGTTCCATATTGCCATTGTCGGTAAATATGTTCGATTTAGAGGTGTTTTGGGGGTTGGGATGATCCCCCTAACACTTGGTACGACAATTGGATATCAGATACGTTTTCTCATCCAAATTACCTTTCATTTGAGTCCTATATTGTCGTGATTGGTCTAAATATATGTTTGGTAGGTTTTAGGGTGGGGCGGCCCCCCTAAGTAACCCATCCGAAATTTGATACCAAATTTTTATACCCACCGCCGAAGGATGGGGGTATATTCATTTTGTCATTCCGTTTGCAACACATCGAAATATCCATTTCCGACCCTATAAAGTATATATATTCTTGATCAGCGTAAAAATCTAAGACGATCTAGACATGTCTGTCCGTCTGTCTGTTGAAATCACGCTACAGTCTCTAAAAATACAGATATTGAGCTGAAATTTTGCACAGATTCTTTTTTTGACCATAAGCAGGTCAAATTCAAAGATGGGCTATATCGGACTATATCTTGATATAGCCCCCATATAGACCGATCCGCCGATTTAGGGTCTTAGGCCCATAAAAGCCACATTTATTATCCGATTTTGTTGAAATTTGGGGCAGTGAGTTCTGTTATGCCATTTGACATCTTTCGTCAATTTGGCTCAGATCGGTTCAGATTTGGATATAGCTGCCATATAGACCGATCCTCCGGTTAAGGGTCTTAGGCCCACAAAAGCCACATTCATTGTCCGATTTTGCTGAAATTTGGGACAGTGAGTTGTGTTAAGCCCTTTGATATATTTCTTCAATTTGGTCCAGATCGGTTCAGATTTGGATATAGGTGCCATATAGACCGATTTCTTGATTTATGGTTTTGGGTCCATAAAATGCTCATTTATTGCCCGATATCGCCGAAATGTGGAACAGTGAGTTAAATGAAGCCCCTTGACATACTTCTGCAATATCGCACAGATCGGTTCAGATTTGGATATAGCTACCATGTAGACCGATATCTAGGTTTTAGGTTTTGTGGCCATAAAAGACGCATTTATAGTCCGATGTCGCTGAAATTTGACACAGTGAGTTTGGTTAGGCTCTTCGACGTCCTTCTTCAATTTTGCCCAGATCGGTTCAGATTTGTATATAGCTGCCATATAGACCGATCTCTCGATTTAAGGTTTAGGGCCCATAAAAGAGGCATTTATTGTCCGATTTCGCTCAAATTTGGGACAGTGCTTTAAGTTAGGCTCTTCGTAATTTTTGTGCAAATTGGCCCAAATCGGTCCAGATTTGGATATAGCTGCCATGTAGACCGATATCTCGATTTAAAGTCCTGGCCCCATAAAAGGCGCATTTATAATCCGATTTCACTGAAATTTGACACAGTGACTTATGTTCGCCTTTTCGACATCCGTGTCGTATATAGTTCAGATCGGTATGAGGTATATGAGTATAAGGTATGAAATTTTCACCGAATTTTGATGAAAGGTGGTTTTTATATATACCCGAGGTGGTGGGTATCCAAAGTTCGGCCCGGACGAACTTAACGCCTTTTTACTTGTTATTTTTACGGTACTATATGAGAGCACAAATTTTCGCTTAAATCGCACCACCCATCTCCGAGATCTGGCGTTTCTGAAAATTAGGGCAAGGGGGAGGGTCCGCTCTTCCAACTTAGAGTCTTAATTCAATAAAAAGCATATTGGATCACAAAACTCTCATACAAGTCACAGTTTCAGCGAAATCGGGCAATCGCTTTTTATGGGGTTAAGACCCTAATATATCTAATAATTGTTCGATCTGGACCAAATTGAGTTGTGATGACGGAAGGGTTGAAGCAACTCACCGTTTCAAGTTTCAGCGAAATCAGGTTATAAATGCAGCTGCTCTATACGGCAGCTACATCTGAATATAGACCCACCTGAACCATATTTGCTTCGTATATTGAGGGGCCTTAATCAACTCACTATTTCAAATTCCAGCGAAATCGGATTGTAATTGCCGCTTTTATGGGCTTAAGACCCTTAATCAGCAGATCGGTCTATATGACAGAAAAAATAAAAAGGTGTTATCTTCGGCCGGGCCGAACTTTGTATGGCCACCACCTCGGTTATATAAACAGACAAACTTTCGTTATAATCCGGTGAAAAATTCATAATATATGCCCCGGAGCAGCTTTATCGAAATATGGTCCGATTTGGACCAAATTCGGCATGGACATTGAGTGGTCTAATAAGTACAAGTCATTCATGAATTTTGAGGAACAAAATATTGGTCTTTATGGTAGCATTATCCAAATATAGACCGCTCTAAAGAATTTACGACACGGATGTCCAAAAGCCTAACATAAGTCACTGTGTCAAATTGAAAATTTTGGCAAAATCGGTCAATAAATGCGCCTTTTATAGCCGCAAACCTCAAATCGAGAGATCGGTCTATATGGCAGCATATCCAAATCTTGACCGATCTGATGATAAGAAAGATGTCGACTGGCCTAACACAGCTCACTGTCCTAAAATCGAATAATAAATGTGGTTTTTGTGGGCCTAAGACCCTAAATCGGCGAATCGGTCTATATGGGTGCTTTATCAAGATATAGTTCGATATAGCCCATCTTCGAACTTAACCTGCTTGTGTAAAGACAAGTAAAAAGGCGTTAAGTTCGGCTGGGACGAATTTTGGAGACCCACCACCTCGGGTATATATGTGAACAACCTTTCGTCAAAATTCAAAAATCCAGTGAAAAATCGTTTGATATGTCTATATAGCATATATATAGCATGTATGTATATATAGCATGCACCATAGCAGCTATATAGACATATCAAACGATTTAGACCAAATGCTTATAAGTAAAAGTCATTGTTCAACCAAGAGATCCGCCTATATGGCAGCTATATCCAAATCTGGTTCGATCTGAGCCAAATCGAAAACCAACATTGAAGAGCCCAACACACCTCACTGTCCCAAATTTCGGCGACATCGGACAATAAATGCGCTTTTTATGGGCTCAAAACCTTAAATCGAGAGATAGGTCTATATGGCAGCTATGTCCAAATCTGGACCGATCTGGGCCAAAATGACGAAGGAAGTCGAAGGACCTAACACAACTCACTGTCCCAAATTTCAGCAAAATCAGACAATAAGTGTGGCTTTTATGGGCCTAAGACCCTAAATCGGCGGATCGGTCTATATGGGGTCTATATCAAAATATAGTCCGATATAGCCCATCTTCGAACTTAACCTGCTTATGGACAATAAAAGAATCTGTGCAAAATTTCAGCTCCATATCTCTATTTTTAAAGACTGTAGCGTGATTTCAACAGACAGACGGACATGCCTAGATCGTCTTAGATTTTTATGCTGGTCAAGAATATATATACCTTATAGGGTCGGAAATGGATATTTCGATGTGTTGCAAATGCAATGACAAAATGAATATACCCCCATCCTTCGGTGGTGGGTATAAAAATTTGGTATCCAAATTTCGGATGGGGTACCTAGGGGGGCTGCCCCACACTAAAACCTACCAAACATATATTTACACCAATCACGACAACATGGGACTCAAATGAAAGGTATTTAGGATAAGAAAACATATCTGATATCCAATTGTCGGACCAAGTGTTAGGGGGACTACCCCAACCCCCAAAACACCCCTAAATCGGGCATATTTACCGACCATGGCAATATGGGACTCAAATGAAAGGTATTTGTGAGTAGAATACGAATCTGATATCCAAATGTGGGACCACGTTTCCGGGGGGCGTTCCCCCGAACAAGACTTATTTACAGACCATGGGAGTATGGGGCTTAAATAAAAGGTATTTGAATGTAGGATACGAATTTGATATCCAAATATGGCACCAAGAGTTTGGGGGGCCGCCTCTCCCTAAAAGCATCCCCCAAAGGGGACAAATTTTAGCCCCTAGCTATATGGGGCTCAAATAAAAGGTCTTTGAGAGTAAAGCACGACAGACACGGAGAAGTGTCTATGGGGCCACCCTATCCCCACAACACCACCCAAATAGTAAGTATTTTCTGACTATTGCAATATGGAGCTCAAATAAGAGGGATTTTAAAGTGGAACACGAATCCGATATATATTTTCAAGGCCAACTCACTGAGTGGCCACCCATCCCCCAAAACACCCCCCAAGACGGTCATGTTTGCCGACTATGGAAATATGGGGCTCAAATTAACGGTATGTGGGAGTAGACCACATATCTGATATCGACATTAGGGACCAACTGTCTAGCGGACGATACAACACCATAACAACGTATTTGCTCACCAAGACAATTTGGGTCTTAAAGAGAGTGGAACTAAATATTCATAGTTTTTAGGGCCAAACCCCCAAACCGGACATATTTTCTGACTGTTGCAATAAGGAGTTTAAATGAGATTAGAACACGAATTTGATATCCAATTTTGAGGCCAATGGCAGTATGGGGTTCAAATAAATGATATATAGATATATGAGAATAGAGCACGTTGCTGATATATTTTTCAGGCTAAGTGTTTGGGGACCACCCCAATCCCCAAAATACCCCTAAATCGGGCATATTTACCGACCATATCAAAGTGGAGCTTAAATGAAAGGAGTTGGCGGGTAGAGCAAGAATTGATACCCATTTTCGGAACCAATTTTGTCGGGGGTCTACCCCTTTCACAATTTTTTTAGTGACCATCGCAATATGGGGCTCAACCAAATGTATTTAGGAGTAGAAAACGAATTTGATATCCAAATGTAGGGCCATGTATTTAGGGCATCACCCCTTTCCAAAAACCACCTCCATAGGAAAAATAAATTTCGACCATGCCAATATATGGCTCAAATGAAAGGTATTTGAGATTAGAAATCGAATTTAATAACCTATTTGGAGCCATGTGTTTGGGGGACACCTCATCGTGTAAACTCCTCTTAAGCCAATGGCAATATGGGGTTTAAATAAATGGTATTTGAGAGAAAAGCACGATGCTTATATTTTTTCAGGGCCAAGTATCTGGGGGTACACCTCTCCCCCGAAAACACCACTTAATCAGACATCATGAGATTATCGCGCTAAAATAAAGTATTTTAAGAATGGAGTACACCTTACATCCAAACTTAAATTCGTAGACCAATAAAGATCATGTGGGATTTAGATAAAGGCACTTATATTGTTAAATTGTTAGTCAAGTTAGCATGGTATTTTATTAAAAGATCTTTAATTGTCGAAAATAAATATTCCATGGAAACTTTTGTCTATACAACGTAAAAGAAGGCGCAGCGGAGCGGGCCCGGGTCAGCTAGTATATATACAGGGTGGCTGATGAAAGCCGCTACCAAAAAAAAATGTAATAACTTTTTTTCTATTTAATAATAATAATTTAATAATTAATTTAATTAATTAATTAATTAATTTAATTAATAATAATTTAATAATTAATTTAATAATTTAATTTAACATGAATAAAAGAAAAATGTATTCCATACACCGAAAAAAAAATGTAGCAATATTCATCAGCCATATACATATAGTGTATATCTATATTATATATATAAAGTGCTATATCTAAATCTGAACCGATTTCTATGAAATTCACGAGTAATGTTGAGAATCAAGAAAATCTTTCGTACGAAAATTCAAGAGAATCTGTTACTAAATGCAAATCTGACGAACATATATATGGGAGCTATATCCAAGTCTGAATCGATTTTTTATACCCTCCACCATAAGAAGGGGGGTATACTAATTTCGTCATTCTGATTGTAACTACTCGAAATATTCGTCTGAGACCCCATAAAGTATATATATTCTTGATCGTCGTGAAATTGTATGTCGATCTAGCCATGTCCGTCCGTCTGTCCGTCCGTCCGTCTGTCTGTCGAAAGCACGCTAACTTCCGAAGGAGTAAAGCTAGCCACTTGAAATTTTGCACAAATACTTCTTATTAGTGTAGGTCGGTTGGTATTGTAAATGGGCCATATCGGTCCATGTTTTGATATAGCTGCCATATAAACCGATCTTGGGTCTTGACTTCTTGAGCCTCTAGAGTGCGCAATTCTTATCCGATTGGAATGAAATTTTGCACGACGTGTTTTGCTATGATATCCAACAACTGTGCCAAGTATAGTTCAAATCGGTCCATAACCTGATATAGCTGCCATATAAACCGATCTTGGGTCTTGACTTCTTGAGCCTCTAGAGGGCACAATTCTTATCTGATTTGAATGAATTTTGGCACGACATGTTTTGTTGTTATATCCAACAACTGTGCTAAGTATGGTTCAAATCGGTTCATAACCTGATATAGCTGCCATATAAACCGATCTTGGGTCTTGACTTCTTGAGCCTCTAGAGGGCCCAATTCTTATCCGATTAGAATGGAATTTCGCACGACGTGTTTTGTTATGATACCCAACAACTGTGCAAGTATGGTTTTAATCGATCCATAACCTGATATAGCTGCCATATAAACCGATCTTGGGTCTTGACTTCTTTAGCCTCTAGAGTGCGCAATTCTTATCCGATTTGAATGAATTTTTGCACGACGTGTTTTGTTATGATATCCAACAACTGTGCCAAGTATGGTTCAAATCGAATCATAACCTGATATAGCTGTCATATAAACAGATCTGGGGATTTGATTTCTTGAGCTTCTAGGGGGCGCAATTCCCATCCGATTTGGCTAAAATTTTGCATGACGTATTTTATTTTTACTTTCAACAACTGTGCCAAATAAGGTTCAAATCGGTTCATAACCTGATATAGCTGCCATATAAACCGATCTGGGATTTTGACTTCTTGACCCCTAGAGGTCGCAATTATTATCCCATTTGCCTGAAATTTTGTACGATGGATCCTCTCATGACCATCAACAAACGTGTTTATTCTGGTCTGAATCGGTCTATAGCCCGATACAGATCCCATATAAATCGTTCTCTCTATTTTACTTCGTGAGCCCCAATGGGCGCAATTCTTATACGAATTGGCTGAAATTTTACACAGGTCTCCAACATATAATTTAATTGTGGTCCGAACCGGACCATATCTTGATATCGTTTTAATAGCAGAGCAACTCTTTTCTTATATCCTTTTTTGCCTAAGAAGAGATGCCGGGAAAAGAACTCGACAAATGCGATCCATGGTGGAGGGTATATAAGATTCGGCCCGGCCGAACTTAGCATGCTTTTACTTGTTGCATATTTCATGTTGTTCTTGCCAAGATTAATGACGGCTTTACTATTTTACTATTTCATTAACACTTACGTGCAAATCTCCTATATAGCATTGAGTGAAATGAGACGGTGTCTGCATACTACCGTCTATGCCACACACACACAATTGTCATCATTGTTGGTCTGTTTGCCCTTCCACCTAGGTGACTACAACACTTATATCAATATTTGTGTGTTCCAGTTCTGGTTTACTTGTTATCACAATAAAAAGGATATGCAGTCCGCAAAAGGTGACAAAACAATTGTTGCAACACACATAAACAAAGTTTTGAAGATTTTTTTCTCCAACGGCTAACTATTTGTATATCACACACTTGGAATCATTTGACAAAAAAAGAAAAAAAGTCTCTAAACATTCAGTTCATCTTCTGTCTTGGCTTTACACCTAAGGAAGATATCATCGTCCTCATTCTCAGTGTCAAGCCGCAGAGGGTTTGTCAGCCTTAACTAGCCATCACCACAGGAGATGAGCTGAGAATCTTAACTAAGTAAAACAATGCCAATCTTCCATAATGTGGGTCACGTTCACCAAGTGTGGCCTAACTTAGTAGAATTTTTTTTTTTTTTGGCTTGTCTTGTCCTGATATACTGTTAATTTACAAAGAAATCCATAGAAGAATTGTTGAGGATGCTCTTTTTTTGAAACAGACAAGTGGCGCCACTATCCACCACACACCCATTGTCACATTTTGGCCCTTTGGCATTATGGGCACAATGGACATTTATGAGCAACAAGTGACAGTTTTGTGGTTTGTTGCAGCCAGCAATGTTATAAAACATCAATGTTACAGTTTTCTGGAATTCCTTTTGTCATGTTCTCACTCAAACTGGCATTTGGCCAGGAGAACCAGGAATACATGCTGTGAAGAATATTTAATATATTGGGCTTGAGAAATCTTAAAATCGTTTTATTGAATTCTTTTTAAGGAGAAAATTTTAAAACAAAGGGAAGAGGGAGAAGTTGTTCTCATAAAGTTGGTGTTTTAAGTCTTTTGTTTCGAGGTTGTGACATTTGTTTGATTTAATAAACAGAATTGTTTTAATTAAGATGTCTCTACTCGGATATGAATGGTGTTATTCTGAAAATCCAATTTCGTCATGAGATAAAATATCAATTTTAATTGTATGATTCGCTTTGCAACATTTTGAACTATTTATCAAGAACCCTAAAAATAGTTATTCATGATCAATATAGTATTGGAAGTTGACTTGGCCAACCGTAGACCATCTAGCCGTTGACTATCTAGCCCTCGACCATCTAACCGTTCGTTCGGCCGGTCTGCTTTTGTACACACCGCCATGGATTCCGCTAAAACTTTTCTTCTATTAAGTCAATTCGTATTCGATTTATTTATTTCGGGAGATGATTGCGGCTTCCATGATCTCAAGAAGCCATATCGGGGTATCGGTATTTAAGGCGACCTGCATCATAAAAACGTTTTTAAAAAAACTTTTTCCCGTTAGTGCTCATATCAAGTGAAATCGAGAGGAACATGGGAGACAGGGCGCGGACAAACTGACAGTAAGATCATTAGGCACATGGGCGAGGGAAGCGCACGTGAGATGTTGGTATAAGACAAGGTCTATGCTGAGGGAGAATAAGAAGCAGATAAGTATTTTGCCCCGTAACTGCCACATTTATACGAGAAGTCCGATATTGCGGAAATTTGGAAAGACGAGTTGCACTTTAATACCTCCCGACACTCAAAACGAGAGGAACATAGGAGACAGGGAGCTGGCAAACTGGCAGTAAGGTCATCAGGCACATGGGCGAGGGAAGCGCACGTGAGATGTTGGTATAAGACAAGGTCTATGCTGAGGGACAATAGGAAGAAGATTAAATAAGTAACAAGGCGTTAAGTTCGGCCGGGCCGAACTTTGGATACCCACCACCTCGGGTATCTATGTAAAGCACTTTTCATCAAAATCCAGTGAAATTTGCATACCTTTTGTCCCATAGCAGTTATATCGAAATATGATCCGATTTGGACCACATACTAATAAGTACAAGTCAATGTTTAATTATGTATAACAAAATATTGGTCTTTTTAGTAGCTACATCTAAAAATAAACCGATCTGAACAATATACAACATGGATGTCGAAAAGCCTAACATAAGTCAATGTGTCAAATTTCAGTTAAATCGGATTATAAATTCTTCTTTTTCGGAACCAAGAGTTTAAGTCGAGATATCGGTCTATATGGCAGCTATATCCAAATCTTGATCGATCTGAGTGAAATTGAACAAGTAAAAGCGTGCTAAGTTCGGCCGGGCCGAATCTTATATACCCTCCACCATGGATCGCATTTGTCGAGTTCTTTTCCCGGCATCTCTTCTTAGGCAAAAAAAAAGGATATAAGAAAAGATTTGCTCTGCTATTAGAGCGATATCAAGATATGGTCCGGTTTGTACCACAATTAAATTATATGTTGGAGACCTGTGTAAAATGTCATCTAATTCGAATAAGATTTGCGCGCTTTGGGGGCTCAAGAAGTAAAATAGAGAGATCGATTTATATGGGAGCTGTATCGGCCTATAGACCGATTCAGACCATAATAAACACGTATGTAAATGGTCATGAGAGAATCCGTCGTACAAAATTTCAGGCAAATCGGATAATAATTGCGACCTCTAGAGGCTCAAGAAGTCAAGATCCCAGATCGGTTTATATGGCAGCTATATCAGGTTATGAACCGACTTGTACTTTATTTGACATAGTTGTTGAAAGTAACAATAAAAAACGTCTTGCGAAATTTAAGCCAAATCGGATAGAAATTGCGCCCTCTAGAAGCTCAAGAAGTCAAGTCCCCAGATCTGTTTATATGACAGCTATATCAGGTTATGAATCGATTTAAACCATATTTGGCACAGTTGTTGGATATCATAACAAAATACGTCGTGCCAAAATTCATTCAAATTGGATAAGAATTGCGCCCTCTAGAGGCTCAAGAAGTCAAGACCCAAGATCGGTTTACATGACAGCTACATAAGGTTATGGACCGATTTGAACCATACTTGGCACAGTTGTTGGATATCGTAACAAAACACGTCGTGCAAAATTTCATTCCAATCGGATAAGAATTGCGCACTCCAGAGACTCAAGAAGTCAAAACCCCAGATCGGTTTATATGGCAGCTATATCAGGTTATGAACCGATTTGAACCATACGTGGCACAGTTGTTGGATATCACAACAAAACACGTCGTGCGAAATTTTATTCCAATCGGATAAGAATTGAGCACTCTAGAGGCTCAAGAAGTCAAGACCCAAGATCGGTTTATATGGCAGCTATATCAGGTTATAAACCGATTTGAACCATACTTGGCACTGTTGTTGGATATCATAACAAAATACGTTGTGCAAAATTTCATCCCAATCGGATAAGAATAGAGCACTCTAGAGGCTCAAGAAGTCAAGACCCAAGATCGGTTTATATGGCAGCTATATCAGACAGTGCTTTCGACAGACAGACGGACGGACGGACGGACGGACGGACGGACGGTCGGACGGACAGACGGACGGACGGACGGACGTGGCTAGATCGACATAAAATTTCACGACGATCAAGAATATATATACTTTATGGGGTCTCAGACGAATATTTCGAGTAGTTACAATCAGAATGACGAAATTAGTATACCCCCCATCTTATGGTGGAGGGTATAAAAAGGATGTCGAAGGGCCCAACACAACTCACTGTCCCGAATTGCGGCGACATCGGACAATAAATGCGCTTTTTATACCCACCACCGAAGGATGGGGGTATATTCATTTTGTCATTCCGTTTGCAACACATCGAAATATCCATTTCCGACCCTTTAAAGAATATATATTCTTGATCAGCGTAAAAATCTAAGACGATCTAGACATGTCCGTCCGTCTGTCCGTCTGTCTGTTGAAATCACGCTACAGTCTTTAAAAATGGAGATAATGAGCTGAAATTTTGCACAGGTTCGTTTTTTGTCCATAAGCAGGTTAAGTTCGAAGATGGGCTATATCGGACTATATCTTGATATAGCCCCCATATAGACCGATCGGCCGATTTAGGGTCTTAGGCCCATAAAAGCCACATTTATTATCCGATTTTTCTGAAATTTGGTACGGTGAGTTGTGTTAGGCCCTTTAACATCCTCCAGTAATATGGCTTAGATCGGTTCAGATTTGGATATAGCTGCCATATAGACCGATATGCCAATTTAGGGTCTTAGGCCCATAAAAGCCACATTTATTATCCGATTTTGCTGAAATTTGGTACGGTGAGTTGTGTTAGGCCCTTCGACATCCTCCGTGAATTTGGCTCAGATCGGTTCAGATTTGGATATAGCTGCCATATAGACCGATCTTCCGATTTAGGGTCTAAGTCCCATAAAAGCCACAATTATTATCCGATCTTGCTGAAATTTGGAACAGTGAGTTGTGTTATTCCTTTCGACATCGTTCTTCAATTTGGTCCAGATCGGTTCAGATTTGGATATAGCTGCCATATAGACCGATTTCTTGATTTATGGTTTTGGGCCCATAAAATGCTTATTTATTATCCGATGTCGGCAAAATTTGGGACAGTGAGTTAAGTTAAACCCCTTGACATACTTCTGCAATATCGCACAGATCGGTTCAGATTTGGATATAGTTGCCATATTTACCGATATCTACGTTTTAGGTTTTGGGGCCATAAAAGACGCATTTATTGTCCGATGTCGCTGAAATTTGAGACAGTGAGTTTGGTTAGGCTCTTCGAAGTCCTTCTACAATTTGGCCCAGATCGGTCGAGATTTGAATTTAGCTGCCATATAGACCGATATCGCGATTTAAGGTCTTGGCCCCATAAAAGGCGCATTTATAATCCGATTTCACTGAAATTTGACACAGTGACTTATGTTAGGCTTTTCGACATCCGTGTCGTATATGGTTCAGATCGGTTTATTATACCCACCACCGAAGGATGGGGGTATATTCATTTTGTCATTCCGTTTGCAACACATCGAAATATCCATTTCCGACCCTATAAAGTATATATATTCTTGATCAGCGTAAAAATCTAAGACGATCTAGCCATGTCCGTCCGTCTGTCCGTCTGTCCGTCTGTCTGTTGAAATCACGCTACAGTCTTTAAAAATAGAGATATTGAGCTGAAATTTTGCACAGATTCTTTTTTTGTCCATAAGCAGGTTAAGTTCGAAGATGGGCTATATCGGACTATATCTTGATATAGCCCCCATATAGACCGATCCGCCGATTTAGGGTCTTAGGCCCATAAAAGCCACATTTATTATCCGATTTTGTTGAAATTTGGGACAGTGATTTGTGTTAGGCCCTTCGACATCCTTTGTCAATTTAGTCCAGATCGGTCCAGATTTGGATATAGCTGCCATATAGACCGATCCGCCGATTTAGGGTCTAAGACCCATAAAAGCCATATTTATAGTCCGATTTCGCTGAAATTTGGGACAGTGGGTTGTCTTAGGCCCTTTGACATGTTTCTTGAATTTGGTCCAGATCGGTTCAGATTTGGATATAGCTGCCATATAGACCGATCCTCCGGTTTAGGGTCTTAGGCCCACAAAAGCCACATTTATTATCCGATTTTGATGAAATTCGGGGCAGTGAATTGTGTAAGGCCCATCGACATCCTTCGTTAATTTGGCTAAGATCGGTTCAAATTTGGATATAGCTGCCATATAGATCGATCCTCCGATTTATGGTGTAAGGCCCATAATAGCCACATTCATTATCCGATTTAGCTGAAATTTGGGGCAGTGAGATGTGTTAGGCCCTTTGACATATTTCTGCAATTTGGTCCAGATCGGTTCAAATTTAGATGTAGCTGCCATATAGACCGATATCTAGGTTTTAGGTTTTGGGCCCATAAAATGCTCATTTATTGCCCGATGTCCCCGAAATTTGAAACAGTGAGTAAAGTTAAGCTCCTTAACATACTTCTGCAATATCGCACAGATCGGTCCAGATTTGGATATAGCTGCCATATAGAGTGATATCTAGGTTTTAGGTTTTGGGGCCATAAAAGACGCATTTATTGTCCGATGTCGCTGAAATTTGAGACAGTGAGTTTTGTTAGGCTCTTCGACGTCCTTCTTCAATTTTGCCCAGATCGGTCCAGATTTGAATATAGCTGTCATATAGACCGATCTCTGGATTTAAAGTTTAGGGCCCATAAAAGAGGCATTTATTGTCCGATTTCGCCGAAATTTGGGACAGTGCTTAGTGTTAGGCTCTTCGACATGTTTATGCAACTTGGCCCAAATCGGCCCAGATTTGGATATAGCTGCCATGTAGACCGATATCTCGATTTAAAGTCTTGGCCCCATAAAAGGCGCATTTATAATCCGATTTAATTGAAATTTGACACAGTGACTTATGTTCGGCTTTTCGACATCGTGTTGTATATAGTTCAGATTGGTATGAGGTATATGAGTATAAGGTATGAAATTTTCACCGAATTTTGATGAAAGGTGGTTTACATATATACCCGAGGTGGTGGGTATCCAAAGTTCGGCCCGGCCGAACTTAACGCCTTTTTACTTGTTCTGGCCTCAAAACCTAAAACCGAGAGATGGGTCTATATGTCAGCTATATACAAATCTTCACCGATCTGTGCCATAATGTAGAACTATGTCAAGGTATTTAACCTAACTCAATGTCCCAAATTCCGGCGACATCGGACAATAAATGCGCCTTTTATGGGCCCAAACCCTTAAATCGAAAGATCAGTCTACATGACAGCTATATCCAAATCTGGACCGATCTGAGCCAAATTGACGCAGGATGTCGAAGGGCCAAATATAACTCACTGTCCCAAATTTTGGCATCATCGGATAATAAATGCGCCTTTTATGGGCCCAAACCCTTAAATCGAAAGATCAGTCTTTATGGCAGCTATATCCAAATGTGGACCGATCTGGGCCAAAATGACGAAGGATGTCGAGGAGCCTATCACAACTCACTGTCAAAAATTTCAGCAATATCGGATGATAAATGTGGTTTTTATCGGCCTACGACCCTAAATCGGAGGATCGGTCTATATGGCAGCTATATCTAAATCTGGACCGATCTAGACCAAATTGACGAAGGATGCCGAGGGGCCTAACACAACTCACTGTCTTAAATTTCAGTAAAATCGGATAATAAATGTGGCTTTTATTGGCTTAAGACCCTAAATCGGAGGATCGGTCTATATGGCAGCTATATCCAAATCTGAAACGATCTGAGCCATATTGACGGAGGATATCGAAGGGCCTAACACAACTCACTGTCCCCAATTTCAGCAAAATCGGATAATAAATGTGGCTTTTAGGGTCCTAAGATCCTAAATCTGAGGATCAGTCTATATGGCAGCTATATCCAAATCTGGACCGATCTGGGCCAAATTGACGAAGGGTGTCGAAGGGCCTAACACAAGTCACTGTTCCAAATCTCAGCAAAATCTGATGATAAATGTGGCTTTTATGGGCCTAAGACCCTCAATCGGAGGATCGGTATATGGCAGCTATATCCAAATCTGAACCGATCTCGACCAAATTGAAGAAATATGTCAAAGGGCCTAACACAACTCACTGTCCCAAATTTCAGCAAAATCGGACAATAAATGTGGCTTTTATGGGCCTAACACCATAAATCGGAGGATCGGTCTATATGGCAGCTATACCCAAATTTGGACCGATCTGGACCAAATTGAAGAAAGATGTCCAAGGGCCTAACACAACTCACTGTACCAAATTTCAGTAAAATCGGATAATAAATGTGGCTTTTATGGGCCTAAGACTCTAAATCGGCGGATCGGTCTATATGGCAGCTATATCCAAATGTGAACCGATCTGGACCAAATTGACGAAAGATACCGAGGGGCCTAACACAACTCACTGTCCCGAATTTCAGCAAAATCGGACAATAAATGTGGCTTTTATGGGCCAAAGACCCTAAATCGGCGGATCGGTCTATATGGGGGCTATATCAAGATATAGTCCGATATAGCTCATCTTCAAGCTGAACCTGCTTATGGACAAAAAAAGAATCTGTGCAAAATTTTAGCTCAATATCTCTATTTTTGAAGACTGTAGCGTGATTTCAACAGACAGACGGACGGACATGTCTAGATCGTCTTAGATTTTTACGCTGATCAAGAATATATATACTTTATAGGGTCGGAAATGGATATTTCGATGTGTTGCAAACGGAATGACAAAATGAATATACCCCTATCCTTCGGTAACAACCGCATTTATACCAGTAGTCCGCTATTTAAGAAATTTGGATCGGCGAGTTGCCTTTTGACATCCGATACTCGAACCGAATAGGGTCCAGATCGGTCTATATGTATGTATAAATGCCATATAATTCGATATCCTAATTCAGGATCTTGAGCATATAAAAGCTGCATTTATTACAGTGCAGTGGATTTCATGAAATCCCATGAAATATTTACCGAATATGGTAAAGATAGGACCGTATTTAGATACAGTTGCCGTATAAAACCGGGCCCACCCATGCTCAGAGTTTAGCATCACGCTGAACGCCTGAGTTGAAATCCTGGCGAGAACAACAAAAAAAACTTTTTCAGGGGTGGATATCTCTTCCTAGTGCAGCACTTTGACACTTTTTTCGGTACTGACACAGTACCTCACAAATGTTGCCAACATTAGGAGCGGATAACGACCGCTGAAATTGTTTTCTGATGCACTCGCCAGGATTCGAACCCAGGATTTGGCGACATAGGCGGACATGCTTACCTTTGTGCTACGGTGGCCTCCAAGTGGTGGAGTGTATATGAAGCTATCTTATATTTTGAAGATAAAATGCTGATTTTCCTGAAGTTGTATATTTCCAACATAAGGAACTATATTCCTTCTTCAACATGGGATATAAACTTCTTCATTGCGTTTTTATACCCTCCACCAAAGGATGGTGGTATACTAACATCGCTTTTTCGTGGCTAGATCGACTTAAAATGTCGGTCCGTCTGGCCGCCTGTCTGTCTGTGGAAAGCACGCTAACATTCGAAGGAGTAAAGATAATCGTTTGAAATCGGTTCATATTTGGATATAGCTGCTATATAGACCGATCTGCCGATAAGGGTCTAATTCCCAAAAATGTTTTATTTTCTATCCGATTTCGCTTATATTTGAAACAGTGAGTTATTTTAAGCCCTCCGACATCCGATCCTAATATAATTCAGATCGAACCATATTTAGATATAACTGCCATATAGACTGATATCCCGACAAGGGGTCTAAAGCCCATAAATTTCGGTGAAATTTGAAGCAACGTATTTATATGCCTCCCGACTCCAGCCCCAAAAGCCTTTTTACTTGTTTTGGTATCAAAAAGTCATATGGAGATATCGGTACTTAGGGGTCCTATATCACCATATTGACCGATTCGAATAAAACTAGACATGGATGTTGTTAATCATAAGACACGATTTTGCTTTAATTTCAGCTGAATCAAGTAAAAATTTAAGGCTAGAAAAGGGCTGAAGAAGTCAAATACGTGGATATGTTTATATCGGGGCCATATCTGTTTATAGACCGATTAGGATCATGGATGTTAAAAGTCATACAATAAGTCTTTTTTTAAACCCACCACCGAAGGATGGGGGTATATTCATTTTGTCGTTCCGTTTGCAACACATCGAAATATCCATTTCCGACCCTAAAAAGTATATATATTCTTGATCAGCGTAAAAATCTAAAACGATCTATACATGTCCGTCCGTCCGTCCGTCTGTCGGTCTGTCTGTTGAAATCACGCTACAGTCTTTAAAAATAGAGATATTGAGCTGAAATTTTGCACAGATTCTTTTTTTGTCCATAAGCAGGTTAAGTTCGAAGATGGGCTATATCGGACTATATCTTCATATAGCCCCCATATAGACCGATCCGCCGATTTAGGGTCTTAGGCCCATAAAAGCCACATTTATTATCCGATTTTGCTGAAATTTGGGACAGTGAGTTGCGTTAGGCCTTTCGACATTCTTCGTCAATTTGGCTCAGATCGGTCCAGATTTGGATAAAGCTGCCATATAGACCGATCCTCCGATTTATGGTGTAAGGCCCATAAAAGCCACATTCATTATCCGATTTTGCTGAAGTTTGGGACAGTGAGTTGTGTTAGGCCCTTTGATATATTTCTTCAATTTGGTCCAGATCGGTTCAGATTTGGATATAGCTGCCATATAGGCCGATTTCTTGATTTATGGTTTTGGGCCCATAAAATGCTCATTTATTGTCCGATGTCGCCGAAATTTGGAACAATGAGTTAAGTTAAGCCCCTTGACATACTTCTGTAATATCGCACAGATCGGTCCAGATTTGGATATAGCTGCCATATAGACCGATATCTAGGTTTTAGGTTTTGGGGCCATAAAAGACGCATTTATTGTCCGATGTCGCTGAAATTTGACACAGTGAGTTTGGTTAGGCTCTTCGACGTCCTTCTTCAATTTTGCCCAGATCGGTCCAGATTTGCATACAGCTGCCATATAGACCGATCTCTCGATTTAAGGTTTAGGGCCCATAAAAGAGGCATTTATTGTCCGATTTCGCCGAAATTTGGGACAGTGCATTGTGTTAGGCTTTTCGACATGTTTATGCAACTTGCCCCAAATCGGTCCAGATTTGGATATAGCTGCCATGTAGACCGATATTTCGATTTAAAGTCTTGGCCCCATAAAAGGCGCATTTATAATCCGATTTCACTGAAATTTGACACAGTGTTCGGCTTTTCGACATCCGTGTCGTATATAGTTCAGACCGGTATGAGGTATATGAGTAGAAGGTATGACATTTTCACTGAAATTTGATGAAAGATGGTTTACATATATACCCGAGGTGGTGGGTATCCAAAGTTCGGCCCGGCCGAACTTAACGCCTTTTTACATGTTTGTTCATAGATAGATACAGTTCGAGTTGGGATACATCGGACTATATCTTGTCATAACCCCCATATAGACGGATCTCTCAATTTAAGGTCTTGGGCCCCTAAAAGGCGAATTTATTGGCCGATTTCGCCG
Organism: Stomoxys calcitrans; assembly: GCF_963082655.1. NCBI lineage: Eukaryota > Metazoa > Arthropoda > Insecta > Diptera > Muscidae > Stomoxys > Stomoxys calcitrans. The sequence continues at coordinate 40,134,057 of NC_081552.1, forward strand.
AAATTTGGAACAGTGAGTTATGTTAGGCCCTTCGACATCCTTATTCAATTTGGCCCAGTTCGGGGCGGATTTTGGTATACCTACCATATAGACCGTTCTATAGATTTAATGTATTGGCCCCATAAAGGCGCATTTATTATTCGATTTCGCTGAAATTTGCACACAGTGACTTATGTAAGGTTTTTCAACTTCCGTATCCTATGTAGTTCAGATCGGTCCATAATTGAATATAGTTGCCAAAAAGACCAATATTGATCCAAAATTGAACAGTGACTTGTATTTATAAGATGATAATCGGACCATATTTGGATATAGTTGCTATTGGTGCATATATAATGCATTTTTCACCGGATTATGGCGAAAGGTGGCTTACATATATACCCGAGGTGATGGATATCCAAAGTTCGGCCCTGCGAAATTTTTTACTTATTCTTTTTATGAAAATACCATCGTTTGTAACCATAATTGTAATGTCATACCTTTTTGCGTCAACAATTTTCCAAAGCTCCAAAAACTCTTAAACAATGTATTATAACTTCTTCATATAATGCCTCACTTTCCAAATTGCCTAACTGCTGATTAATCATCGTTTGAGCTAAATACGGCATTGCAAGTCCAAAAAAAAAAAAAAATCAATAATCTCAATTTAGCCTGTAGGCACTTGAAAAAGTCCCCCTTCATTGTTTGGAATATTTGATATTAAAACAAAATAATGAAATTATATGAATTTTGTTATTTTAAGCTTCTGGTATTTTTTCTCGCAGTGCCTCTTAAAATGATATTTTTATGGCATCATTAAATCAACTCATCACTTTCTCGGTATTTTTGCGGGAGCAGCTTTGAGTTGTGTTGAACTAAAGTGCTTTCATCATTTACTGCTTTCATTATAAAGCTGCTGCTCTTGATTTTTATTGGTGATTTTTTCTCGCAATTTTTTGCTACCTTTTCCAAGTCGAGCTCCTTAGCCTTTATTTGTTTATTTATTCATTATTTATTTAAGCGTTGAATAATAATTTCTGTGCACTTCAGCATTTCAGCACGCAGCTTACACTCTCATGCTAGAGGGAGCTAGCTGAGAGGTGAAGACGGGTAAAATAACATCTTAATATTGCCCATGTCGAGTGTCGTCAGAGTGTGAGTGTGCTATTATTTTATATTGACTCTATTGAACTAATTTGTTGTGATTTTTTCATTTCGATTTCATGAGAAGAAATCAATTCATTTCATTTCTGCTGAAAGTACCCCACAATCACACTAAAGTGTTGAGTCAGCACATTACTCGCACTTATTATGCTCTTTTTTGCTTTGCAAATCTTCAGTCGGTTATTAGTGTCTGCTATTTGTTCTATAAATTATTTGAAATGCTTGAGGTATTAAAGGTGAGTTCCTATTGTCTTTTAAGATTTTTGCTATGCACTGGAATTTTTGCATAATCATTATATTTACTTAGTATACAAAGTGATTTGTGGGAGGGTGAGGTAAAAATATATAAACACACACCAACACACTTACACAAATGAAAAAAAAAAAAAATAAATCATATTGCAATAGCATTTAAAAAACTAGGTTCAAATGCAAAGTGGTCATGAATATAAAAATATGAGAAATAAATGTTTTAAAATACATTTATAACGCAAAATGTACAATGAAAATTGAATATTTTGAATTCGGGAAACTGTCAACAAGTATAAAACAAGCAAGAGCTTGGTAAGTTCGGCCGTTCCGAATCTTCCATACAATCCACCAGGTCTGCAGAATCGGAGTCGCGCAACTTTGCCCGGAGTAGGAGTCGAGAAAATTATCTCGACTCCGACACCGAACAAAGAAACAACAAGTAAAAAGGCGTTAAGTTCGGCCGGGCCGAACTTTGGATACCCACCACCTCGGGTATATATGTAAACCATCTTTCATCAAAATTCGGTGAAAATTTCATACCTTATACTCATATACCTCATACCGATCTGAACTATATACGACACGGATGTCGAAAAGCCGAACATAAGTCACTGTGTCAAATTTCAGTGAAATCGGATTATAAATGCGCCTTTTATGGGGCCAAGACTTTAAATCGAAATATCGGTCTACATGGCAGCTATATCCAAATCTGGACCGATTTGGCCCAAGTTGCATAAACATGTCGAAAAGCCTAACACAATGCACTGTCCCAAATTTCGGCGAAATCGGACATAAATGCCTCTTTTATGGGTCCTAAACCTTAAATCGAGAGATCGGTCTATATGGCAGCTATATGCAAATCTGGACCGATCCGGGCAAAATTGAAGAAGGACGCCGAAGAGCCTAACCAAACTCACTGTGTCAAATTTCAGCGACATCGGACAATAAATGCGTGTTTTATGGCCCCAAAACCTAAAACCTAGATATCGGTCTATATGGCAGCTATATCCAAATCTGGACCGATCTGTGCCATATTGCAGCATTATGTCAAAGGGCTTAATTTAACTCACTGTTCCAAATTTCGGCGACATCGGATAATGAATGAGCATTTTATGGGCCTAAGACCCTAAATCGGCGGATCGGTCTATATGGCAGCTATATCCAAATCTGAACCGATCTGAACCAAATTGAAGAAATATGTCAAAGGGCCTAACACAACTCACTGTCCCAAATTTCAGCAAAATCGGATAATAAATGTGGCTTTTATGGGCCTTACACCATAAATCGGAGGATCGATCTATATGGCAGCTATATCCAAATCTGGACCGATCTGGGCCCATTTAACGAAGGAAGTGGAAGGGCCTAACACAACTCACTGCCCCAAATTTCAACAAAATCGGATAATAAATGTGGCTTTTATGGGCCTTAGACCCTAAATCTGCGGATCGGTCTATATGGCAGCTATATCCAAATCTGAACCGATCTGGGCCAAGTTAACGAAGGAAGTCGAAGGGCCTAACACAACTCACTGTCCCAAATTTCAGCAAAATCGGTTAATAAATGTGGCTTTTATGGGCCTTGGACCCTAAATCGGAGGATCGGTCTATATGGCAGCTATATCCAAATCTGAACCTATCTGGGCCAAATTGACAAAGGATGTCGAAGGGCCTAACACATCTCACTGTCCCAAATTTCAGCGAAACCGGATAATAAATGTGGCTTTTATGGGCCTTGGACCCTAAATCGGAGGATCGGTCTATATGGGGGCTATATCAAGATATAGTCCGATATAGCCCATCTTCGAACTTAACCTGCTTATGGACAAAAAAAAAGAATCTGTGCAAAATTTCAGCTCAATATCTCTATTTTTAAAGACGGTAGCGTGATTTCAACAGACAGACGGACGGACATGTCTAGATCGTCTTAGATTTTTACGCTGATCAAGAATATACAGGGTGGCTGATGAAAGCCGCTACCAAAAAAAAATTTAATAACTTTTTTTCTATTTAATAATAATAATTTAATAATTAATTTAATTAATTAATTAATTAATTTAATTAATAATAATTTAATAATTAATTTAATAATTTAATTTAACATGAATAAAAGAAAAATGTATTCCATACACCGAAAAAAAAATGTAGCAATATTCATCATTGTAGCAATATTCATCAGCCACCCTGTATATACTTTATAGGGTCGGAAATGGATATTTCGATGTGTTGCAAACGGAATGACAAAATGAATATACCCCCATCCGTGGGTTTAAAAAATTTTAAATTTTTTTGAATAAAACAAGTAAAAAATGTTTATCCACCTTGGATAAATTAACCATCGTCTATTATAACAACTCCACTACCATATCCATAATGTAGTGGATCATATTTCATTCAGGTCCCGATCACTCCTATACAAGTCACAGTTTTTGTGAAATCGGGCAACAAATCCGCTTCGTATGGGATTACGACCACAAATTGGAAGATTGGTTTATATGGCTATATCTGTATCTAAATATAGACTGATCTGGACCATATGCTGGTCGGATGACGGGAGGCTTAATAGAAGTCGCTGTTTCAAGTGTCAGTGAAAAATGCAGCTATGATGAGTATAAGGCGGCCTGGCCGAACTTAGAACGCTTTTACTTGTTAAAGATTACAACGGAAGAACACATGGACGGACAGACACACAGGACTGACCATAATACGATCCTGCAGTCAGAGAACCAAGCGATCACGTAATGCGTCAGGTGTTGTTAAGGCCTAGTGTAAACATCTTTACGGACAGCAAACTGACCAACAGGGCCATTACAACCAGGACGATAAGGCCACGAACAGTTTTGGAGAGTAAGAAGGAGATTAATGCCTTCTTTGACGATGGCACAATCCGTATCGTTTGGCTGCTGGGTCATAGCGAAGTAAGAGGAATTGAAAGAGCAGACGAATTGGCAGCGAAGGCCTGAGAATCAGGAGGTCAATAGACTTGGTTAACCCGAAGCCTTTCGGGTGGATTCAGTCCCATTTAAGGGTGTGGTCGAAAAACGCGCATGTCACACTGTGGAAATGCGAAACGGCCAGTAGGACTGCGAAAATCCTATGGGGTATTCCGGATTGTGAGAAGACGAGGCTATTACTAAAAGGAAGTAAGACGGAGGTCAGTATAGCTTTTACCATTACGGGACACATAGGACTATGATCTCAGTAAGCGATAGCTTGTGTAGGGCATGTGGGTAAGATGATGAGACGTTGGAATTTCCGTCCGTCCGTCTGTCCGTCTGTCTGTCAAAAGCACGCTAACTTGATATAGCTGCCATATAAAACGATCTTGGGTCTTCGTGAGTCTCTAGAGGGCGCAAATTTTATCCGATTTAACTGAAATTTTTCACGTAGTGTTTTGGTAGCACTTCCAACAACTACGAAAAGTATGGTTTTAGTCGGTCCATGGTTTGATATAGCTGCCATATAAACCGATCTTGGGTCTTGATTTTTTGACCCAATTCTAATCCGATTTTATTGAAATTTTGTACGAAGTGTATTGGTAGCACTTTCAACAATTACGCTAAGTATGGTTTAAATCAGTCTATGTTTTGATATAGCTGCCATATAGACCGATCTTGGGTCTTGACTTCTTGAGGCTGTAGACAACGCAATTATCGTCCGATTTAACTGAAGTTTTGCACATAGTGTTTTGGTACCACTTCCAACAACTGTGCTAAGTATGATTTAAATCGGTTCATAATTTGGTATAGCTGTCATATAAACCGATCTTGTATCTTGACTTCTTGAGCCTCTAGAGGGCGCAATTCTTATCCGATTGAAATGAAATTTTGCACGACGTAATTCGTTATGATATCCAACAACTGTGCCAAGCATGGTTCAAATCGGTCCATAACCTGATATAGCAGCCATATAAACCGATCTTGGGTCTTGACTTCTTGAGCCTTTAGAGTGCGCAATTCTTATCCGATTGAAATGAAATTTTGCACGACGTGTTTCGTTATGATATCCAACAACTGTGCCAAGCATGGTTCAAATCGGTCCATAACCTGATATAGCAGCCACATAAACCGATCTTGGGTCTTGACATCTTGAGCCTCTAGAGGGCGCAATTCTCATCCGATTTGGCTGAAATTTTGCACAACGGCTTCTCTCATGACCTTCAATATACGTGTCTAAAATAATCTGAATCGATCAATAGCTTGATACAGCTCCCGTATAAACCTATCTCCCGATTTTGCTTCTTGAGCCCCTACAAGGCGCAATTCTAATCCGAATAAACTGAAATATTACACAATGACTTCTACAATGTTCAGCATTCATTTGATAGAGCTCCAATAGCATAACAGTTCTTATTCAATATTCTTTGTTTGTCTAAAAAGAGATACAGTGCATAGAACTCGACAATGGTGGAGGGTATATAAGATTCGGCCCGGCCGAACTTAGCACGCTCTTATTTGTTAGTTTTTACAGCGCACAACAAGCCTATTACTGGTTGAGGTGTATGTCCAAAGTGGCATGAGGCGGATTAATATCTGGACCATCATTTTAACCTAACCTAACCTAATGCTAAGCTTTTGAAATTTTGCACCAATACTTCTTATCAGTAAAGGTCGGCTATAATTGTAAATGGGCCATAGCGTTCCATGTTTTGATTCGGCGAGATCTTAACCAATTTTGGACATTGACTTCTTGAGCTTAACCTGATATGGCTCCCATATATATCCAACTCCCGATTATACTTCTTAAGCCTCTAGAGGCTTAATCGTATCGTATGATACAGTTTTCCAGCTTTTGGAATGAATATTACCTTTGTGTCTCTTCATCTCCCAGGTATATTCGACATGGTGATACAACTAGAGTACATATCCCTAAGCCAAGGAATCAGTCTATCAGACACAGCTTGTAATTCAATCGGCGATACATCATCGGGGGCGGGCCATTTAAAAGAGCCAAAACTTCTTATCGCCCAAAGAATTTTCGACTCAGTCACAATTTCCCCGAACAACTTCCGAGGAATGAATATTAGTGACAATCATTTCTGGCGGCACGTTATTTTTTGAAGAGTGCTCCGATAAATGTTTATCAACGAGTAGTTCTGGTGTTTCCTTACATCCATACATTCATACATTCTTAGACTTTTGATTGTATCCTACCGCAATAATACCACCCAGGATTTGATCTGAGTCCTTCTAAGCTCGCCCTTGTATTTTCTTAGCTCAGCCTTATAGAAGTCCCAATAGTGTGGTGCCCTTGTGTCTTTCACCCTGTTGAAGAGCTTTCTGCAGCCTTTTATTAGACCAACCATGATCCGGATGACCCTATATGATTTTCGTCCTATACATGGTTTCACTGTTTCACAGTGCTCTTTGCACATTCGTCGCCCTTTACTAGGATTGCGGCACCCCGAAAGACTTCGGATTCTCCAATATTATTGAAGAAAGTCCTTTGAACGCAATGTGCAAATCTTCTGACCTTTCATACAATGCGGATCGTGTCCTTAAACAAAGAAGGCCCTGATGGCCATCTCAATGTCCGTAATGATGTTCACACTCGATGTACTCGCATTAACATCATACCACTCCACGCATTCTGTGCTCGTCCTGATCTCATTCCCTGGATACTCAACGTAGACACCCTCTTTCCACAAGCGTAGAAATACCTCTGGGGGTGGGCTAAGCACCACCCTCTTCAAATCAATCCAGGTTTCTTACGCTCGGCTCGATTATCGCGCGATGATATGACCAGCTCCTATGGAATTCCCATCACCTCATGTCTCAAAGCAAAACTGCCTATCTCCACATTTCAATTAGTTTTCCCAATTCAAGGTATTTTCTTAATATTTAAAAAAAATCGACCTTGTCTTACTTCAACTCTATAGCTTAATTTTCCAAAACTAAATTATGTTAATTTGCTATGAACAAAAAAAAAAGACACTACCACGACAGAAAAACAAAGAAAATCATTATAAATTTTCATGTGCCAGAGCTGCAGCTTGCGAGCACATACCAGATTGTGGGTGGTTTTTATTGTCATTTAATTTTCATAAATAATTTTTCAAAGGCTGCAGAAAACTTGCAACGAAATCTAAGATATATTGACAACGAATTTGAAAAACCCTAAATTCTGTGTAAAATTAAAACAAGTAAAAAGGCGTTAAGTTCGGCCGGGCCGAACTTTGGATACCCACCACCTCGGGTATATATGTAAACCATCTTTCATCAAAATTCGGTGAAAATTTCATACCTTATACTCATATACCTCATACCGATCTGAACTATATACGACACGGATGTCGAAAAGCCGAACATAAGTCACTGTGTCAAATTTCAGTGAAATCGGATTAAAAATGCGCCTTTTATGGGGCCAAGACTTTGAATCGATATATCGGTCTACATGGCAGCTATATCCAAATCTGGACCGATTTGGGCCAAGTTGCATAAACATGTCGAAAAGCCTAACACAATGCACTGTCCCAAATTTCGGCGAAATCGGACAATAAATGCCTCTTTTATGGAACCTAAACCTTAAATCGAGAGATCGGTCTATATGGCAGCTATATGCAAATCTGGACCGATCTGGGCAAAATTGGAGAAGGACGTCGAAGAGCCTAACCAAACTCACTGTGTCAAATTTCAGCGACATCGGACAATAAATGCGTCTTTTATGGCCCCAAAACCTAAAACCTAGACATCGGTCTATAGGGCAGCAATATCCAAATCTGGACCGATCTATGCGATATTGCAGAAGTATGTCAAGGAGCTTAACTTAACTCAATGTTCCAAATTTCCGCGACATCGGACAATAAATGAGCATTTTATGGGCCCAAAACCAAAAATCAAGAAATCGGTGTATATGGCAGCTATATCCAAATCTGAACCAATCTGGACCAAATTGAAGAAATATGTCAAAGGGCCTAACACAACTCACTGTCCCAAATTTCAGCAAAATCGGATAATGAATGTGGCTTTTATGGGCCTTACACCATAAATCGGAGGATCGATCTATATGGCAGCTATATCCAAATCTGGACCGATCTGAGCCAAATTAACGAAGGATGTCGATGGGCCTTACATAATTCACTGTCCCGAATTTCATCAAAATCGGATAATAAATGTGGCTTTTGTGGGCCTAAGACCCTTAACCGGAGGATCGGTCTATATGGCAGCTATATCCAAATCTGGACCGATCTGGGCCAAATTGACAAAGGATGTCAAATGGCCTAACACAACTCACTGCCCCAAATTTCAACAAAATCGGATAATAAATGTGGCTTTTATGGGCCTAAGACCCTTAATCGGCGGATCGGTCTATATGGGGGCTATATCAAGATATAGTCCGATATAGCCCATCTTCGAACTTAACCTGCTTATGGACAAAAAAAGAATCTGTGCAAAGTTTCAGCTCAATATCTCTATTTTTAAAGACTGTAGCGTGATTTCAACAGACAGACGGACAGACGGACGGACATGTCTAGATCGTCTTAGATTTTTACGCTGATCAAGAATATATATACTTTATAGGGTCGGAAATGGATATTTCGATGTGTTGCAAACGGAATGACAAAATGAATATACCCCTATCCGTCAGTGGTGGGTATAAAAAAAGTAAGGAAGGTCAAAAGTCGGGCAATGCCGACTGCGTAATACCCTACAACTACCCTATAAGTACAATGTGGGAGCTATATACAATTCTGACCCGAATCTCCCCCTTACCCTAAATTTCAGAAACGGTAGATCACGGAAATGGGAGGTGCAATTTTAGCCAAATTTTGTGTGCTCTCTTATAGAAACCAAAAACAAAAATTTGGTATCCAAATTCCGGATGAGGTACCTAGGGGGAGCGCCCCACCCCCAAAACCTACCATATATTTATATAAACCAATCACGACTATATGGGACTCAAATGAAAGGTATTTCAGAATAGAAAACGAATCTGATATCCAATTGTCGGACCAAGTGTTTGGTCCGACAATTGGTGATTTCGACCTGTACTTTGTACACAGACAGAGAAACAGACAGGCATAGCTAAATCAAATCATAAAGTGATTCTGAGTCGATCGGTATACATATCAATGGGTCTATCTCTCTTCCTTCCGGGTGTTACAAACAAATGCATTAAGCTATAATAACCTGGTCCACAGAAGCCTTAAAGCAGCTCACTGTTTCAAATTTCACCAAAATCGGAGAATAAATGCGTTATGGTCTTTAGGCCCTAAAGCTGACGATTTGTCTCTATGACAGTTATATCTAAATATAGCCCGATCCGGACCATATTTGGGACAAATGTTAAGAGTCTTGATACTACTACTCACTGTCGCCTGTTACAGGCCTAAAACCCAAAATCGGCAGATCGGTCAACATGGCAGCTATATCCAAATATGCTTCCATTTGGACCATCATTGGTTCGGATATCGACGGACCTAATAAAACTCACTGTTTTGAATTTTAGCGAAATCTGGTAAAGTAAATGCTCCTGTTTTGGCTTAAGACCCAAAATCGAGATATTGGTCTATAAGGCAGCTATATGCAAATATGGTCCGATATACACCGAATTCAGTCCGGATGTCGAGGCACCTAGTGCAACTCACTGTTTCAAATTTCAGCACTGATTTCGAACCGAACACTGATTTTGGTAATAAAATTCAATGATTTGCAAGCGTTGCTCGTTAGTAAGTCTATTCATGATGAAATGTCAAAGCATACTGAGCATCTTTCTCTTTGACACCATGTCTGAAATCCCACGTGATCTGTCAAATACTAATGCATGAAAATCCTAACCTCAAAAAAATCACCCTTTATATGAACAACAACATGTTTTTGACCGATATGGACCGTACTTGTCCTGGCTGTTAGAAGCCATAAACAAGTAAAGGCGTGCTAAATTCGGCAGGGCCGAATCTTGTGCCTTGTTGTTATTTAGTCGGGTCACTGCTACTTGGACCTCATTCTGTGTTGGACCTCATTCTGATATAGCTCCCATGTAATGCAGTCTCCAAATCATCCTTCTTCGATTTCTAGAAGCTTTAATTTTTGCTGGTTTGACAGGAGTTTGGTATGTAGAATTAAATTATGCCCTTGAATTAAATTTATTTTGTATAAGTTTTTAGTAGAATCCATGGTAGAAGGTCCCCAAGATTCGGCCAGGCCGAACTTAGCACGCTTTTACTTATTATCCATTTCTCAGTTACAGAAGAACACAATTATACCCTAAACCACAACTTTGTACAGGGTATTATAATTTAATAAATATGTTTGTAATTAGTTAAATAATTATTGGGTTGCCCAAAAAGTAATTGCGGATTTTTTAAAAGAAAGTAAATGCATTTTTAATAAAACTTAGAATGAACTTTAATCAAATATTCTTTTTTTACACTTTTTTTCTAAAGCAAGCTAAAAGTTACAGCTGATAACTGACAGAAGAAAGTGCGCAATTACAGAGTCACAAGCTGTGAAAAAATTTGTCAACGCCGACTATATGAAAAATCCGCAATTACTTTTTGGGCAACCCAATAGTTAAGTAATTAGTTAAATATGTTGATAAGTATACAAATCGAATAAATCACTTGCTGATTCGATTCAGCCAAATCCATCCATCTGCCATTCCATATTAATTTGTGTACAAAGTACAGCTCGCAATTTTCATCCGCTAATCATGGCATTAATCTGTCAAACTATAAGTTGCCTCATGTTTAATATGCGACATCGTTACCAACGAAATAACAAACCAAATAAATTTTAATTCCATGGTAGAAGTGCCCTCAAAAGTGCAGCCAAAAATTCTAATGGTTGGCAGTTGCTCATTTCAGTTGGTTTTTGTTTTTGTTAATTTTTTCTTACAACCGTATCTGTGTGGATTGTTCAATGAACTTAATGACATTGCATGTGTGATAATTATGCCATTGTTGTTATGGAAAATTTTAAAATTTCAAAAACAACAATTTTGTATTTTAATCAAAGTAAGGTTGACTCTTAGCCTGCTTGGTGGTGGTGTACGGTGTTTAAGGAAAATCTCCCTAGTTATTGTTTTGAATTATGCCTTGGATTTCCTTTCAAAGCCATAGCTTAAGATAATTTTTACATTGTTAGCAACTTTTGGAAAACTGAAATGTTTTGTGCTGTTTTTCTTTAACAATTTCTGGGTTAATTTTCTTGTAAACAGCCACGTATGTGTGTGTATACATTAAAAGTCTTTTATAAGCATTGTTTCATTGTTGTATGGTGTATTTTAAATAAATATTGTTATTATTATTTAGCATCGCCCCCTCCCCACATCGGACTTGGGCATGAGTTTGGTTTTGCTGTCAAGGTTAGCATAATTTTCAAAGTTAGCGGAAAATTAATATGATGCACGCATGACTGAGGTAAAAACGGAAAAAGACACAACACAGAATACTAAGAAAATCAAAAAAAAAAAAAAAAAAATTAAAAAGTTATGAAATATTCTTGATTCAGCATAAATATAACCAGTGTCACCATAGCACGCCCCCACATTGAAGTAAATCCAAGAATAATATGTATAAATGACAATAAAGTCAATTGTCATGGGTCTTATTAAGAGCAGAGCATTGCTTAGGCGAAAACAAAAGACTTAAGGCACAACCATCAGGCAACATACAGCCATTAACATGTACAACAAGTAAAAGCATGCTAAGTTCGGCCGGGCCGAATCTTATAAACCCTCCACCATGGATCGCATTTGTCGAGTTCTTTTCCCGGCATCTCTTCTTAGGCAAAAAAGGAAATAAGAAAAGATTTGCTCTGCTATTAGAGCAATATCAAGATATGGTCCGGTTTGGACCAAATTATATGTTGGAGACCTGTGTAAAATGTCAGCCAATTCGAATAAGAATTGAGTCTTTTGGGGGTTCAAGAAGTAAAATAGAGAGATCGATTTATATGGGAGCAGTATCGGGCTATAGACCGATTCAGACCATAATAAACACGTATGTTGATGGTCATGAGAGAATCCGACGTACAAAATTTCAGGCAAATCGGATAATAATTGCGACCTCTACAGGCTCAAGAAGTCAAGACCCAAGATCGATTTATATGGCAGCTATATCAGGTTATGGACCGATTTGAACCATACTTGGCACAGTTGTTGGATATCATAACAAAATACTACGTGGAAAAATTCATTCAAATCGGATAAGAATTGCGCCCTCTAGAGGCTCAAGAAGTCAAGATCCAATATCGGTTTATATGGCAGCTCTATCAGGTTATGGACCGATTTGAACCATACTTGGCACAGTTGTTGGATATCATAACAAAACACGTCGTGCAAAATTTCATCCTAATCGGATAAGAATTGCGCACTCTAGAGGCTCAAGAAGTCAAGACCCAAGATCGGTTTATATGGCAGCTATATCAAAACATGGACCGATATGGCCCATTTACAATACCAACCGACCTACGCTAATAAGAAGTATTTGTGCAAAATTTCAAGCGGCTAGCTTTACTCTTTCGGAAGTTAGCGTGCTTTCGACAGACAGACATAAAATCGACATAAAATTTCACGACGATCAAGAATATATATATTTATGGGGTCTCAGACGAATATTTCGAGTAGTTACAATCAGAATGACGAAATTAGTATACCCCCCAACTTATGGTGGAGGGTATAAAAATTTATGTTTTGAGATTTCTAAACCCACCACCATAGGATGGGTGTATACTAATTTCGTCATTCTTTCTGTAACTCCTCGAAATATTCGTCTCAGATCGCCTAAAGTGTATATATTCTTGATCGTCATGACATTTTGAATCGATCTAGCCATCGGTCCGTCCGCCCGTCTGTCTGTCAAAAACACACCAACCTTCGAAGGAGTACAGCCAGCACCTTGAAAATTTGCACTAATACTTCCTATTAGTGTAGGTCGGTTGGGATTATAAATGGACCGAATCGGCCCACGTTTTTGTATAGCTGCCATATAAACCGATCTTGCATCTATATTTCTTGAGTCACAAAAGGGCTCAATTCTTATCGGATTTGGCTGAAATTCCAAACACCTTTCATTTGGTACCCATATTGTCCCAACCCGTATATATGCCCTGTTGAGGGGTTTTTTGGGGTGTAGGAGTGCCTCAAAAACCAAAGAATACATTTTTATACCCACCACCAAAGGATAGGGGTATATTCATATTGTCATTCCGTTTGTAACACATCGAAATATCCATTTCCGACCCTATAAAGTATATATATTCTTGATCAGCGTAAAAATCTAAGACGATCTAGACATGTCCGTCCGTCTGTCCATCTGTCTGTTGAAATCACGCAACAGTCTTCAAGAATAAAGATAAGCTGAGCTGAAAATTTGCACATAGTCTTTTTTTGCCCCTAAGCAGGTAAGGTTCGAAGATGAACTATATCGGACTATACCTTGATATAGTTCGCATATAGACCGATCCGACGATTTAGGGTCTTTGGCCCATAAAACCACATTTATTATCCGATTTTGCTGAAATTTGGGAAAGTGAGTTATGTTAGGCCCTTCGACATCCTTCACTAATTTGGCCCAGATCGGTTCAGATTTGGATATAGCTGCCATATAGACCGATCCTCCGATTTAGAGTCTTTGGCCAATAAAAGCCACATTTATTATCCGATTTTGCTGAAATTTTGGACAGTGAGATACGTTAGGCCCTTCGACGTCCTTCCTTAGTTTTGCTCAGATCGGTCCAGATTTGAATATAGCTGCCATATAGACCGATCCTTCGATTTAAGGTCTTAGGCACATAAAATCCACATTTATTATAGTATTTAACTAAAATTTGGGACAGTAAGTTGTGTTAGGCCCCTGGACATCTTTCGTCAATTTGATCCTGATTGGTTCAGATTTGGATATAGTTGCCATATAGACCGATCCTCCGATTTAAGGTCTTAGGCCCATAAAATCCACATTTATTATCCGATTTAACTAAAATTTGGGACAGTGCGTTGTGTTAGGCCGCTGGACATCCTCCGTCAATATGGCTTAGATCGGTTCAGATTTGGATATAGTTGCCATATGGACCGATCTTCCGATTTAGGGTCTTAGGCCCATAAAAGCCACATTAATTATCCGATTTAGCTGAAATTTGGGACAGTGAGTTATGTTAGAATCCTCGACATCCTTCGTGAATTTGGCTCAGATCGGTCCAGATTTGGGGATAGCTGCCATATAGATCGATCCTCCGATTTATGGTGTAAGGCCTATAAAAAGCGCATTTATTGTCCGATGTCGCCGAAATTTGGGACATTGAGTAAGGTAAAACCTCCTGACATAGTTCTGCATTATGGTACAGATCAGTCAAGATTTGGATATAGCTGCCATATAGACCGATCTCTCGGTTTTAGGTTTTGGGGCCAGAAAAAGCACATTTATTGTCCGATGTCGCCACAATTTGGGACAGTGAGTTGTGTTGGTCCCTTCGACATCCTTCTTCAATGTCACTCAGATCGATCAAGATTTGGATATAGCTGCCATATAGACCGATAACTCGATTTAAAGTCTTGGCCCCAAAAAAGACAAATTTATAATCCGGTTTAACTGAAATTTGACACATTGACTTATATTAGGGTTTTCGACATCCATGTTGTATATGGTTCAGATCGGTTTATTTTTAGACATAGCTACTAAAAAGACCTATTTTTTGTTATACATAATTGAACATTGACTTGTACTTATTAGTATTTGGTCCAAATCGGGTCATATTTCGATATGACTGCTATTGGACAAAAGGTATGCAAATTTCCCTGGATTTTGATGAAAAGTGCTTTACATATATACCCGAGGTGGTGGGTATCCAAAGTTCGGCCCGGCCGAACTTAACGCCTTTTTACTTGTTTTAACAACAAACTTTCTTGAGACATAATAGTATCTGAAATTTCAACCAGTTTTAATTTTTATACCTACCACCGAAAGATGCAGGTATATTCATTTTGTCATTCCGTTTTGGACACATCGAAATGTCCATTTCCGATCCTATAAGGTATAGACATCTTGATCATCGTAAAAATCTAAGAATATATAGCCATGTCCGTCCGTCTGTCTGCTGAAATCACGCTACAGTTTTTACAAAAAGAGATATTGAGCTCAAACTTTGCACAGATTAATTTTTTGTCCATAGACAGGTTAAGTTCGAAGATGGGCTGTATCGGATTATATGTTGATATAGACCTCATATAGACCGACAAGCCGATTTAAGGTTTTAGGCCCGTAAATGCAGCTTATATTATCCGTGAGTTGTGTTAGGCCACTCGACATCGTCTTTCAATTTTTCCTAGATCGGTCCAAATCTGATATAGCTGCCATATAGACCGATCTCTCGATTTAAGGTTTTGGGCCCAAAAAAGGTGCATTTATTTTCCGATGTCGCCAAAATTTGGAACAGTGATTTGTCTTAGGTCCATCCTTTTGAATATTCTCAGTCGTCCAACAGGACAGTTTGGTTCGGTTTTTATTGGGAGGAGAGCGTCGGTCCCCCTACGATAAGACCCAAAAAACAATTTATTTGAGTCCTTTAATGCCGAAATCCACATGTCCGGTCGAACGGCAGGAGGTAACCTAGATACTTGAATCCGTATATTAACATAAGAATCGAACTCCAATATCGTAGGCCTTTCGTTAAATTCCCATATTTTTCCGATCGAACTGCACGTCCTATTGAAGCGCATTTAGTGGGCGGGCCGGTCCCAGACTCTATCTCAAATATATATACCAGATTTGTAATCAACTCCCAAACACATTTCATTTGATACCCATTTTGTGACGTTGGACATACATGCCTGATTTGGGGTTTTTTTGGGTTGGAGAGGCCCCATAGACAACTTGGACCAAATTCTTATAAGGGATATGTACTCAACTTTTCGAGGCATTAGGGGTGCCTCAAAAACCAAGGAATACATTTTTATATTAGCTTTTGACTATTCTTTTAAATACCTTCTATTTCATACCCATATTGTCTTAATCGGTAAATATGTTATACTGTTGTGGTTTAGGGGGTGGGGAGGGGTATGCACCTCAGACTTTTAAATACCTTTCATTTGATACCCATATTGCCCAGAGCGGTGAAAGAGTCATGTTGTGGATTTTTTGGGGGGTGGGGGACTCCCCCGAAAACACTTAGGGCAAAAAAAAGTTCGGATTTTACTCTACAATACTTTTCGTTTGATACCCATATTGTCCCAATCGGTGAACATGTCCGTTCGGTTGGGGCGTCCCCCCAGGTTATTTGACCACAAAATTTAATACCAATTTCGTGTTTTTGGGATACAATAAGGTGGCATACAAAATTTCACTTAAATCGGTGCACCCATCTCCGGTTCAGGCTTGGATACAGCTCCCATATATATGTTCGTCCTATTTTGAGAAATATTCCATATTTTGTTAACCGATTCTCTCGAAATTTGGCAGAAAGGGTTTTTTTATGAGTCTCGAATTTGCTGGTGAATTTCATAGAAAGCGGTCTAGATTAAGATATAGCTGTCTTATATGTATATAGCCCGATATTAACTCCTAGAGCCACTGCAAGCGCATTTATTGACCAATCTTACCAAAATTTTGCACTTCGCTTTCCTCGGCGACTGCCACAGTATTTGAGAAATTTAGTCGAAATCGGTTCGGATTATGACATGGCTCCCATATATATGTTCGTCCGATTTTGAGAAATATTCCATATTTTGTAAACCGATTCTCTCGAAATTTGGCAGAAAGGGTTTTTTTATGAGTCTCGAATTTGCTGGTGAATTTCATAGAAAGCGGTCTAGATTAAGATATAGCTGTCATATATGTATATAGCCCAAATTGCCAAAATATTGCACAACGCTTTCCTCTACGACTACCACAATATCTAAAAAGCTAGCTCAAAATCGGCTTAGATTTAGAATTTGCTATAATATTGACATTTGTCAACTGTAGTTGTTATAGCTTGAACAAATGTCAAAAAAAATTACTTTGGAAATATTTTTTGAAATTTTGTCTTTGGAAAAACATTTTAAAAGGTCCCAGGCATAGGCCAAAGTTTGCTTTAAAGAACTTTCGACTGAAATTTTGACTATAGAATAATTTTTACTAAAAATTTTTCTTTAGATAAAATTTAATTTCAGAGAGAAGACTATGTGTCTAGGAAATTTTGTCGTTACAGAAATTGTTAAAAATTTCCAAAATTTAAATTTAAGTTTTGTCCCCAGAAAAAAAGTCATAATTCCCTGAAATTTTTCTTTTTATACCCTCCACCATAGGATGGGGGGTATACTTATTTCGTCATTCTGTTTGTAACTACTCGAAATATTCGTCTGAGACACCATAAAGTATATATATTTTTGATCGTCGCGACATTTTATGTCGATCTAGCCATGTCCGTCTGTCCGTCCGTCCGTCCGTCTGTCTGTCGAAAGCACGCTAACTTCCGAAGGAGTAAAGCTAGCCGCTTGGCTAGTCGACCTAGCTTAAAGCTAGGTCGGTTGGTATTGTAAATGGGCCACATGGGCCATGTTTTGCTATAGCTGCTACATAAACCGATCTTGGGTCTTGACTTCTTGAGCCTCTAGAGTGCGCAATTCTTATCCGATAGGGATGAAATTTTACACGACGTGTTTTGTTATGATATCCAACAACTGTGCCAAGTATGGTTCAAATCGGTCCATAACCTGATATAGCTGCCATATAAACCGATCTTGGGTCTTGACTTCTTGAGCCTCTAGAGTGCGCAATTCTTATCCGAATCGATTGAAGTTTTGCACGACGTATTTTGTTATGATATCCAACAACTGTGCCAAGTATGGTTCAAATCGGTCCATAACCTGATATAGCTGCCATATAAACCGATCTTGGGTCTTGATTTCTTGAGCCTCTAGAGTACGGAATTCTTATCCGATTGAAATGAAATCTTGCACGACGTGTTTTGTTATGATATCCAACAACTGTGTCAAATATAGTTCTAATCGGTCCATAACCTGATATAGCTACCATATAAACCGATCTTGGATCTTGACTTCTTGAGCCTCTAGAGTGCGCAATTCTTTTCCGATTCGATTGAAGTTTTGCACGACGTATTTTGTTATGATATCCAACAACTGTGCCAAGTATGGTTCAAATCAGTCCATAACCTGATATAGCTGCCATATAAACCGATCTTGGGTCTTGATTTCTTGAGCCTCTAGAGTACGGAATTTTTGTCCGATTGAAATGAAATCTTGCACGACGTGTTTTGTTATGATATCCAAAAACTGTGCAAAGTATGGTTGAAATCGGTCCATAACCTGATATAGCTGTCATATAAACCTATCTTGGGTCTTGACTTCTTGAGCCTCTAGAGGGCGCAATTCTTATCCGATTAGAATGAAATTTTGCACGACGTGTTTTGTTATGATATCCAATAACTGTGCCAAGTATGGTTCAAATCGGTCCATAACCTGATATAGCTGTCATATAAACCGATCTTGGGTCTTGACTTCTTGAGCCTCTAGAGTGCGCACTTCTTATCCGATTGGAATGAAATTTGCACGACGTGTTTTGTTATGATATCTAACAATTGCGCCAAGTATGGTTCAAATAAGTCTATAACCTGATATAGCTGCCATATAAACCGATCTTGGGTCCTGACTTCTTGAGCCTCTAGAGGGCGCCATTCTTATCCGATTGGAATGAAATTTTGCACGATGTGCTTTGTTATGATATCCAACAACTGTGCCAAATATGGTTCAAATCGCTTCATAACCTGATATAGCTGCCATATAAACTGATCTTGGGTCTTGACTTCTTGAGCCTCTAGATTGCGCAAAATCGGTCCCTAACCTGATATATCTGCCATATAAACCGATCTGGGATCTTGACTTCTTGAGCCTCTAAAGGTCGCAATTATTATCCGATTTGCCTGAAATTTTGTACGACGGATCCTCTCAAGACCATCAACATGCGTGTTTATTATGGTCTGAATCGGTTTATAGCCCGATACAGCTCCCATATAAATCGATCTCTCTATTTTAAATACTTCTTGAGCCCCCAAAGGGTGTAATTCTTATTCGAATTGGCTGACATTTTACACAGGTCTCCAACATATAAGTTAATTGCGGTCCAAACCGGACCATATCTCGATATCGCTCTAATAGCAGAGCAAATCTTTTCTTATATCCTTTTTATACCCTCCACCATAGGATGGGGGGTATACTAATTTCGTCATTCTGTTTGTAACTAGTCGAAATATTCGACTGAGGCCCCATAAAGTATATATATTCTTGATCCTCGTGAAATTTTATGTCGATCTAGCCATGTCCGTCCGTCTGTCCGTCTGTCCGTCTGTCTGTCGAAATCACGCTAACTTCCGAAGGAGTAAAGCTAGCCGCTTGAAATTTTGCACAAATACATCTTATTAGTGTAGGTCGGTTGGTATTGTAAATGGGCCATATCGGTCCATGTTTTGATATAGCTGCCATATAAACCGATCTTGGGTCTTGACTTCTTGAGCCTCTAGAGTGCGCAGTTCTTAACCGATTAAAATGAAATTTTTCACGAAGTGTTTTCTTATGATATCTAACAACTGTACCAAGTATGGATCAAATCGGTCCATAACCTGATATAGCTGCCATGTAAACCGATCTTGGGTCTTGATTTCTTGAGCCTCTAGAGTACGGAATTCTTGTCCGATTGAAATGAAATCTTGCACGACGTGTTTTGTTATGATATCCAACAACTGTGCCAAGTGTGGTTCAAATCGGTCTATAACATTATATAGCTGTCATATAAACCTATCTTGGGTCTTGACTTCTTGAGCCTCTAGAGTGCGCAATTCTTATCCGATTCTATTGAAATTTTGCACGTAGTATTTTGCTATGATATCCAATAACTGTGTCAAGTATGGTCCAAATCGGTCCATAACATTATATAGCTGTCATATAAATCTATCTTGGGTCTTGACTTCTTGAGCCTCTAGAGTGCACAAATCTTATCCGATTAGAATGAAATTTTGCACGACGTGTTTTTTTATAATATCCAATAACTGTGCCAAGTATGGTTCAAATCGGTTCATAACCTGATATAGCTGCCATATAAACCGATCTGGGATCTTGACTTCTTGAGCCTCTAGAGTGCTCAAAATCGGTCCCTAACCTGATATAACTGCCATATAAATCGATCTGGCATCTTGACTTCTTGAGCCTCTAAAGGTCGCAATTATTATCCGATTTGCCTGAAATTTTGTACGACGGATCCTCTCATGACCACCAGCATACGTGTTTTTTATGGTCTGAATCGGTCTATAGCCCGATACAGCTCCCATATAAATCGATCTCTCTATTTTACTTCTTGAGCCCCCAAAGGGCGCAATTCTTATTCGAATTGGCTGACACTTTACACAGGTCTCCAAACTATAAATTTAATTGTGGTCCAAACCGGACCATATCTCGATATCGCTCTAATAGCAGAGCAAATCTTTTCTTATATCCTTTTTTGCCTAAGAAGAGATGCCGGGAAAAGAACTCGACAATTGCGATCCATGGTGGAGGGTATATAAGATTCGGTGGAGGGTATATAAGATTTCTTTAAAAATTGAAATTCATATTTCTTCCAAATAAAACGAAAAGCCTAACATCGTCTGGCTTAAAGTCACTATCAAGTCATTGACAACTCAAAATAGTAAAGCGCTCTAACAATAAAATTTTTGATTTCAAACATTTAGACAGAGCGTATTGCAGGGCACCCCTGTTAGTTGAAAAAAGTAAAAGTTTGTGACTTAAGTCTTTTTGTTTTGGCTATGCTTCAATACCGTCCTCACTTACAGTTAATGACTTAACAATTGCTGTGGACAATAATTACACTCGACTAACCCAATTCTATGTAATATTGAAACAAGTCAATTTAGTTTTTCTCAAAAGCCATGAATAACAACAACAAATGCTTTAAGTTTAAATTAGTTTCCCATGTTTTCAACTGCAGAAAGACTTTAGGTAGCCTTAGCTTTTCGCTAAATGACCATTAAATTATTTGCCTTGTGAGTTTATTTTGTTTTTAGGGGCTGCAGTATTCTTTTTTTTTTTTTTTTTTGCGGTTAAACGGTTAATTTTATGGTTTCACTTATCTCTCGAAGTTTATCTGTTTCAGTTTTCGGAATGAAATTAAAACCAAAACTAATTGCAAAACAATTAAAACTAAAGATACCAAGCAAGTCAAAAACTTTTTCTTTAAGATTTTAGGATGAGAGGAGAAAAGTGCAATTAAAAGTAAAACTAAAGCTTCCGATTTAAATTGTTGCTGTTTAATTTTTTCTATTTTTTTTAGATACAAATGAAAGGGCATTCCACGAACAAGTGGGAAAGTTTTTTTCATTTTTGTTCAAAGTTAGTCGTGTTTGAAAAATCTCTCCCTATTACTGTAATCAAGACTGTGCCCAGTTTTTTGCTATGCTCTAAGGTATAGCTTCTTAATTTCCATTTTTCAACTCTTAGGTCTCGGCGGCAGGAAGGTTTCATTTTTTTGGTCGTTTTGTTAAGCATGCCTTGTTTTCCCTTTTCAGTCTGGGAGCAGCATCTTCTTTTGTATGTTAAAATCTGTTGAACAATTAAAACGTGATCCATGTAAATAAATTGATTCCAATTTGTAAAATGCATGTAGGTTTTTTTTTTTCATCCGCCTTACTGGCAGGATTTGGTAAATCTATTTTTGTTTTTGCCAGTCATAGAATGCGTGAGTTTGGATGGAAGAAGAACAAAACGACTGTGATTTGAATAAAAACGTGTGTGGCTACAAAATATTTGTCTAGCCTTTTCGCTATTGGCATATAGGCAAAGTCATCTTCGTATGCGTGTTTCAGGTCATATATGGTCAGCGAAAACAAAGCGAAGTGAAAATTTTTCTATTTCCACACAAAACAGATTTGTATGAAAAAATGTCATGAATGAAGGAAGCTAAGGGGACATGGTTAGGGAAGAATGAAAATGGAATATATTTACGAAATATATGAACGCTTTATAGTGAAGAATTCTAAAGAAACAATTAAAAAGGAGTAAAGTTCGGCCGGGCCGAACTTTGGATACCCACCACCTCGGGTATATATGTAAACCACCTTTCGTCAAAATCCGGTGAAAAATGCAAACCTTATTCCCCATAGCAGCTATATCGAAATATGTTCTGATTTGGATCAAATACTAATAAATGCAAGTCATTGTAGCTATTTAGTAGCTATATCTAAAAATAAACCGATCTGAACCATATACGGACACGGATGTCGAAAAGCCTAACATAAGTCACTGTGTCAAATTTCAGTGAAACCGAATTATAAAAGCGCCTTTTACGGGGCCAAAACTTTAATTTGAGATATCGGTCTATATGGCAGCTATATCCAAATCAGGACCGATTTGGGCCAAGTTGCAGAAAAATGTCGAAGAGCCTAACACAACTCACTGTCCCAAATTTCATCGACATCGGACAATAAATGCACCTTTTAAGGCCTCAAAACCTTGAATTGAAAGATCGCTCTATATGGCAGCTATATCCAAATCTGGATCTGGATCTGAGCCAAATTGAAGAAAAATGTCGAAGGGTCTAACATAACTCGCAGCTTGGCGACATCAGACAATAAATACGCATTTTATGGCTCCAAAACCTTAAATCGAGAGATCTAGGCCAAATAGCAGAAACCTTAAATCGAGAGATCGGTCTATATGGTAGCTATATCCACCTGGGGAAATTTCCAGAAAGATGTCGAAGGGCCTAACACAAATCACAGTCTCAAATTTCAGCAAAATCGAATAATAAATGTGGCTTGTATGGGCCTAAGACCCTTAATCGGCGTATCGGTCTTTATGGGGGCTATATAAAGATATAGCCCATCTTCGAACTTAACCTGCTTATAGACAAACGACTTTTATGGGATCAAGACAATAAATCGAGATATCGGTTAAATTTGAAAAGGATATCCAAAGGCCTAACACTACTCAGCGTCCCAAATTTCGGCATCATCGGACAATAAACGCGCCTTTTGTGACCCCAAAACCTTTGATCGAGAGATCGGGCTATATGGCAGCTATATACAAATCTGAACCGATCTGTGCCATATTGCAGACATATGTCGAGGGGCTTAGTTTAACACACTGTCCCCAATTTCGGATACATCGGACAATAAATGCGCCATTTATGGACCCAAAAACTTTAATCGAGAGATCGGTCTTTATGGCAGCTATATCCAAATTTGGACCTATCTGAGCCAAATTGACAAAGGATGTCGAAGGGCCAAACACTACTCACTGTCTCAAATTTCAGCAAAATTGGGTAATAAATGTGGCTTTTAAGGCCCTAAAACCCTAAATCAGGGGATTGGTCTATATGGCAGCTAACTCCAAATCTCGACCGATCTGGGCCAAATTGAAGAAAGGTGTCAAAGGGCTTACCGCTACTCACTGTCCCAAATTTTAGCAAAATCGGATAATAAATGTGGCTTTTATGGGCCTAGGACCTTAAATCGGCGGATGGGTCTATATGGCAGCTATATTCAAATCTGGACCGATCTGGGCCAAATTGACGAAAGATGTCGAGGGGCCTATATAAACCGATCTCTCTATTTACTTCTTGAGCCCTCAAAGGGCGCAATTCTTATTCGAATTGGCTGACATTTTACACAGGTCTCCAACAAAAATATAATTTTATTGTGGTCCAAACCGGACCATATCTTAATACCGCTCTAATAGCAGAGCAAATCTTTTCTTATATCCTTTTTTGCCTAAGAAGAGATTCCGGGAGAAGAACTCGGCAAATGCGATCCATGGTGGAGGGTATGTAAGATGGCCCTGCCGAACTTAGCACGCTTTTACTTGTTTATACCCACCACCGAAGGATGGGGGTATATTCATTTTGTCATTCCGTTTGCAACACAACGAAATATCCATTTCCGACCCTATAAAGTATATATATTCTTGATCAGCGTAAAAATCTAAGACGATCTAGACATGTCCGTCCGTCTGTCCGTCTGTCTGTTGAAATCACACTACAGTCTTTAAAAATAGAGATATTGAGCTGAAACTTTGCACAGATTCTTTTATTGTCCATAAGCAGGTTAAGTTCGAAGATGGGCCAAATCGGACTATATCTTGATATAGCCCCCATATAGACCGATCCGCCGATTTAGGGTCTTAGGCCCATAAAAGCCACATTTATTATCCGATTTTGCTGAAATTTGGGACAGTGAGTTGTGTTAGGCCCTTCGACATTCTTCGTCAATTTGGCTCAGATCGATCCAGATTTGGATATAGCTGCCATATAAACCTATCCTCCAATTTAGGGTCTAAGGCCCATAAAAGCCGCATTTATTATCCGATTTCGGGAGTTGTGTTAGGCCCTTCGACTTCCTTCGTTAATTTGGACGAGATCGGTTCAGATTTGGATATAGCTGCCAAATAAACAGATCCTCCGATTTAGGGTCTTAGGCCCACAATCCGATTTTGATGATATTCGGGACAGTGAATTGTGTTAGGTCCATCGACATCCTTCGTTAATTTGGCCCAGATCGGTTCAGATTTGGATATAGCTGCCATGTAGACCGATTTCTTGATTTATGGTTTTGGGCCCATAAAATGGTCATTTATTGTCCGATGTCGCCGAAATTTGGAACAGTGAGTTAAGTTAAGCCTCTTGACATACTTCTGCAATATCGCACAGACCGGTCCAGATTTGCATATAGCTGCCATATAGACCGATCTCTCGATTTAAGGTTTGGGTTCCATAAAAGAGGCATTTATTGTCCGATTTCGCCGAAATTTGGGACAGTGCATTGTGTTATGTTCTTCGACATGTTTATGCAACTTGGCCCAAATCGGTCCAGATTTGGATATAGCTGCCATGTAGACCGATATTTCGATTTAAATTCTTGGCCCCATAAAAGGCGCATTTATAATCCGATTTCACTGAAATTTGACACAGTGACTTATGTTCGGATTTTCGACATCCGTGTCGTATATAGTTCAGATCGGTATGAGGTATATGAGTATAAGGTATGAAATTTTCACCGAATTTTGATGAAAGATGGTTTACAATATACCCGAGGTGGTGGGTATCCAAAGTTCAGCCCGGCCGAACTTAACGCCTTTTTACTTGTTTTCCTTATGCTTTTATATATACCAAATATACAATACTTCTTGAGCATCTAGGGGGCGTAATTCTTATTCGATTATGTAGCACGATGATGACTTTTCCTACGACCTTTCTTAGATATAACAAGTATGGTACGAATCGGTCTATAACCTGATATAGCTCTATTATAATCCGATCCCCCATACATACTTCTTGAGCTTCTGGAGTATCCAAACATTCAAAATACCCAATGGGAACTTTTTAGTCTTATATCCCATTGTCATCTTGTCATTTCGTTTGTAACAGCTCGAAATATTGACCTGATAGCCCATCTGTTGAAATCACGACAGCGGTCGAACGTGTAAAGCTAGCTGCTTGCAATTGTGCACAGGTATTTACTATTAGTGTAGGTTGTTGGGGATTGGAAATTGGCTATATCGGTTCACTTTTTTACACCCACCACCGAAGGATGGGGGTATATTCATTTTGTCATTCCGTTTGCAAAACATCGAAATATCCATTTCCGACCCTATAAAGTATATATATTCTTGATCAGCGTAAAAATCTGAGACGATCTAGACATGTCCGTCCGTCTGTCCGTCTGTCTGTTGAAATCACGCTACAGTCTTCAAAAATAGAGATATTGAGCTGAAACCTTGCACAGACTCTTTTTTTTTTGTCTATAAGCAGGTTAAGTTCGAAGATGGGCTAAATCGGACTATATCTTGATATAGCCCTCATATAGACCGATCCGCCAATTTAGGGTCTTTGGCCCATAAAAGCCACATTTATTAACCGATTTTCCTGAAACTTGACACAAGTAGTTTTGTTAGACCCTTCGACATGCTTCGTCAATTTTGCTCAGATCGGATATAGCTGCCATATAGACCGATCCTTTGATTTAAGGTCTTAGGCCCATAAAAGCCAAATTTATTATCCGATTTTGCTGAAATTTAGGACAGTGTGTTATGTTAGGCTTTTCGACACCCTTCGTCAATTTGGTCTAGATCGGTCCAGATTTGGATATAGCTGCCATACAGACCGATCCCCCGATTTAGGGTCTTAGGCCCATAAAAGCCACATTTTTTATCCGATTTTGGTGAAATTTGGGACAGTGAGTTGTGTTAGGCCCTTCGACATCCTTTGTCAATTTGGCTCAGATCGGTCTAGATTTGGATATAGCTGTCATATAGACCGATCCTCCCATTTAGGGTCTGAGGCCCATAAAAGGCGCATTTATTGTCCGACGTCTTCGAAATTTGGGACATTGGGTTAGGTTAAACCTCTTGACATAGTTCTGCATTATGGCATAGATTGGTCAAGATTTGGATATAGCTGCCATATAGACCGATATCTCGGTTTTAGGTTTTGGGGTAAGAAAAAGCGCATTTATTTCCGATGTCGCCACAATTTGGGACAGTGAGTTGTGTTGGGCTCTTCGACATCCTTTTTCAATTTCACTCAGGTCGATCAAGATTTGGATATAGCTGCCATATAGACCGATATCTCGATTTAAAGTCTTGGCCCCAAAAAAGACGCATTCATAATCCGATTTAACTGCAATTTGACACATTGACTTATGTGAGGCTTTTCGACATCCATTTTGTATATGGTTCAGATCGGTTTATTTTTATTCCCTCCACTATAAGATGGGAGGTATACTAATTTCGTCATTCTGTTTGTAACTACTCGAAATATTCGTCTGAGACCCCATAAAGTATATATAGTCTTGATCTTCGTGACATTTTATGTCGATCTAGCAATAACCGTCCGTCTGTCCGTCCGTCCGTCTGTTTGTCGAAAGCACGCTAACTTCCGAAAGAGTAAAACTAGCTGCTTGAAATTTTGCACAAATACTTCTTATTAGTGTAGGTCGGTTGGTATTGTAAATGGGCTATATCGGTCCATGTTTTGATATAGCTGCCATATAAATCAGTCTTTTGTCTTGACTTCTTTAGCCTCTAGAGTGCGCAATTCTTATCCGATTGGAATGAAATTTTGCACTACGTGTTTTGTTATGATATAGCTGCCATATAAACCGATCTTGGGTCTTGACTTCTTGAGCCTCTAAAGGGCGCAATTCTTTTCCAATTTGAATGAATTTTGGCACGTAGTATTTTGCTATGATATCCAACAACTGTGCCAAATATGGTTCAAATCGGTTTATAACCTGATAAAGCTGTCATATAAACAGATCTGGGGACTTGACTTCTTGAGCTTCTAAAGGGCGCAATTCTTATCCAATTTGGCTGAAATTTCGCAAGACGTTTTTTATTGTTACTTTCAACAACTACGTCAAATAAAGTACAAGTCGGTTTATAACCTGATTTAGCTGCCATATAAACCGATCTGGGATCTTGACTTCCTGAGCCTCTAGAGGTCGCAATTATTATCCGATTTGTCTGAAATTTTGTACGACGGCATCTCAACATGACCATCAACATACGTGTTTTTTATGGTCTGAAACGGTCTATAGCCCGATACAGCTCCCATATAAATCGATCTCTCTATTTTGCTTCTTGAGCCCACGAAGAGCGAAATTCTTATTCGAATTGGCTGACATTTTACACAGGTCTCCAACATAAACATAATTTAATTGTGATCCAAATCATATCTTTATATCGCTCTAATAGCAGAGCAAATCTTTTCTTATATCCTTTTTTGCCAAAGAAGAGATGCCGGGAAAAGAACTCGACAAATGCGATTCATGGTGGAGGGTATATAAGATTCGGCCCGGCCGAACTTAGCACGCTTTCACTTGTTGTTCATAAGCAGGTTAAGTTCGAAGATGAGCTATATCGGACTATATCTTGATATAGCCCTCATATAAACCGATCCGCCGATTTAGGGTCTTTGGCCCATAAAAGCCACATTTACTATCCGATTTTGCTGAAATTAGATACAGTGAGTTGTGTTTGGCCCTTCGACATCCTTTGTCAATTTGGCTCAGATCGGTCTAAATTTGGATATAGCTACCATATTGACCGATCCGCCGATTTAGGGTCTAAGGCCCATAAAAGCCACATTTATTATTCGATTTGCTCAAATTTGGGACAGAAAGTTGTGTTAGGCCCTTCGACTTCCTTCGTTAATTTGGACCAGATCGGTTCAGAGTTGGATATAGCTGTCATATAGACCGATCCTCCGATTTAGGGTCTTAGGCCCATAAAATGCTCATTTATTGTTCGGTGTCGCCGTAATTCGAGACAGTGAGTTAAGTTAAGCCCCTAGACATCTTTCTGCAATATTGCACAGATCGGTCCAAATTTGGATATAGTGCCATATAGACCGATATCTATGTTTTAGGTTTTGGGGCCATAAAAGACGCATTTATTGTCCGATGGCGCTGAAATTTGAGACGGTGAGTTTAGTGAGGCTCTTCGACGTCCTTCTTCAACTTTACCCAGATCGGTACAAATTTGAATATAGCTGCCATATAGACCGATATCTCGATTTAAGGTTTTGGGCCCATAAAAGAATCGGACAAAAATTACGGCTTCCAGGGTTCAAGAAGTCAAATCGGGAGATCGGTTTCTATGAGAGCTGTATCCAAATCTGAACTGTTATGGCCCATTTGCAATCCCCAACGTCTTAGGCGTTCGACCGCTATCTTGATTTCGACAGACGGACGGACGTACATGGCTAGATCGAATCAAAATATCGAGAGGATCCAGAATATATATACTTTATGGGGTAGCAGATCAATAATTCGAGGTGTTACAAACGAAATGACTAGATTAGTATACCCCATCCTATGGTGGTGGGTATAATAACTTTGTCTCCCAAGTTAAAACTAGAAAATCGAGCAAATTTTCACAAATAACATAAATGCTATCAAAATTTCAAATTTTCCAAAGCCCAAATGAACTTAAAATTGCTCGCATATAAAACAATCTCCCAATTGTACTTCATGAGCCGCTATAGGGCGCAATTCTTATCCAATTTGGCAGACATTTTACACAATAAGTTTTACTAGGATCTCCAACAACAACAAGCCAGCAACAGAGATTTGCATTAAGCCCCCTGATATCTGATACGAATATGGCCCATACCAGATAATATTTGGACACAACTGCCATTTATGCTGATTTGCCCATGTTGGGCCTTAACTCCATAGAAGGTGCATTTATTTTTCGATTTTGCTACACTGTAGAGCAGTGAGTTGCATTAGACCCACTAACATCGAATATAGTGTTGATGAGACAATATTTTGCTTTAGCTGCCATATGTTTTTTCAATAAGAGCGCTACAAAAGTTTTTTTTTTTTTAAATAAAACAAAAACGGTTGTATATATCAATGAAATTCCTTATTTCTGTTTTAAGTACGTTCAATGCCAATATGTATGGTACTCGATTTCTTTTGCATGGCCACCACGGAAACACTTGCTGAAGTCTAGACGCTGAACCCAATTGTCGACAGTTTTTAAACAAAAATCGGCCGATACTACTGCAATTTCGCACAAAATTGGCATAGATCACACAATTGATTGTGACATTCGCTGTGTGGCTTGTGGCGCTGTCCTGTTGGAACCACATGTCTTCCAAATCCATATCATCCAATTGTGGCCAAAAATATTCTGTTATTCTGTTAGCGATTTCCATTCACAGTAACGTGCCGGTCTTGATCATCACGGAAGAAGTACGGCCCAATGACGCCGCCGGCCCATAAACTACACTACACCGTAATTTTGTCGGGATGCAGAAATGTCAAATGTCATGTAGACCCTATCGGTCAAACGTCCTAAAAAACCCCTGCAGAACCATGCCCCGACTTAGGAACTTGTACTCATAAAAGTCGTTTTTATACCCTCCACCATAGGATGGGGGGTATACTAATTTCGTCATTCTGTTTGTAACTAGTCGAAATATTCGACTGAGACCCCATAAAGTATATATATTCTTGATCGTCGTGAAATTTTATGTCGATCTAGCCATGTCCGTCCGTCTGTCCGTCCGTCCGTCTCTCTGTCGAAAGCACGCTAACTTCCGAAGGAGTAAAGCTAGCTGCTTGAAATTTTGCACAAATACATCTTATTAGTGTAGGTCGGTTGGTATTGTAAATGGGCCATATAGGTCCATGTTTTGATATAGCTGTCATATAAACCGATCTTGGGTCTTGACTTCTTGAGCCTCTAGAGTGCGCAATTCTTAACCGATTAAAATGAAATTTTGCACGAAGTGTTTTCTTATGATATCTAACAACTGTACCAAGTATAGATCAAATCGGTTCATAACCTGATATAGCTGCCATATAAACCGATCTTGGGTCTTGACTTCTTGAGCCTCTAGAGTGCGCAATTCTTATCCGATTGGAATGAAATTTTGCACGACGTATTTTGTTATGATATGCAACAACTGTGTGTGTATGGTTCAAATCGGTTTATAACCTGATATAGCTGCCATATAAACCGATCTTGGGTCTTGAGTTCTTGAGCCTCTAGAGTGCGTAATTCTTATCCGATTGGGATGAAATTTTGCACGAAGTGTTTTGTTATGATATCCAATCGCTGTGCTAAGAATGGTTCAAATCGGTCTATAACCTGATATAGCTGTCATATAAACCGATCTTGGGTCTTGACTTCTTGAGCCTCTAGAGAGCGCAATTCTTATCCGATTGGAATGAAATTTTGCACGACGTGTTTTGTTATGATATCCAACAACTGTGCCAAGTATGGTTCAAATCGGTTTATAACCTGATATAGCTGCCATATAAACCGATCTTGGGTCTTGACTTCTTGAGCCTCTAGAGTGCGCAATTCTTATCCAATTTGAGTGAATTTTTGCACGAAGTATTTTGTTATGATATCTAATCACTGAGCTAAGAATGGTTCAAATCGGTGTATAACCTGATATAGCTGTCATATAAACCGATCTTGGGTCTTGATTTCTTGAGCCTCTAGAGTGCGCAATTCTTATCCGATTGGAATGAAATTTTGCACGACGTGTTTTGTTATGATATCCAACAACTGTGCCAAGTATGGTTCAAATCGGTCCACAACCTGATATAGCTGCTATATAAACCGATCTTGGGTCTTGACTTCTTGAGCCTCTAGAGGGCACAATTCTTATCCGATTTGAATGAATTTTTGCACGAAGTATTTCGTTATGATATCCAACAAGTAAAAAGGCGTTAAGTTCGGCCGGGCCGAACTTTGGATACCCACCACCTCGGGAATAAATGTAAACCACCTTTCATCAAAATTCGGTGGAAATTTCATACCTTATGTCCCATATCAGTTATATCAAAATATGTTCCGCTTTGGACCAAATACTAAAGTACACTAGCTATATCTAAAAATAAACCGATCTGAACAATATACGACACGGATGTCGAAAAGCCTAACATAAGTCACTGTGTCAAATTTCAGTGAAGTCGGATTATAAATGCGCCTTTTATGGGGCCAAGACCTTAAATCGCGATATCGGTCTATACGGCAGCTATATTCAAATCTCGACCGATCTGGGCAAAATTGAAGAAGGACTTCGAAGAGCCTAACCAAACTCACTGTCTCAAATTTCAGCGACATCGGGCAATAAATGAGTCTTTTATGGCCCCAAAACCTAAAACGTAGATATCGGTCAATATGGCAGCTATATCCAAATCTAAACCGATCTGTGCGATATTGCAGAAGTATGTCAAGGGGTTTAACTTAACTCACTGTCCCAAATTTTGGCGACATCGGATAATAAATAAGCATTTTATGGGCCCAAAACCATAAATCAAGAAATCGGTCTATATGGCAGCTATATCCAAATCTGAACCGATCTGGGCCAAATTGAAGAAAGATGTCGAAAGGCATAACACAACTCACTGTCTCAAATTTCAGCAAGATCGGATAATAAATGTGGCTTTTATGGGACTTAGACCCTAAATCGGATGATCGGTCTATATGGCAGCTATATCCAAATCTGAACCGATCTGTGCGATATTGCAGAAGTATGTCAAGGGGTTTAACTTAACTCACTGTCCCAAATTTTGGCGACATCGGATAATAAATAAGCATTTTATGGGCCCAAAACCATAAATCAAGAAATCGGTCTATATGGCAGCTATATCCAAATCTGAACCGATCTGGGCCAAATTAAAGAAAGATGTCGAAAGGCATAACACAACTCACTGTCTCAAATTTCAGCAAGATCGGATAATAAATGTGGCTTTTATGGGACTTAGACCCTAAATCGGATGATCGGTCTATATGGCAGCTATATCCAAATCTGGACCGATCTGAGCCAAATTCACGGAGGATTTCGAAGGGCCTAACACAACTCACTGTCCCAAATTTCAGCAAGATCGGATAATAAATGTGGCTTTTATGAGCCTAAGACCCTAAATTGGGGGATCGGTCTATATGGCAGCTATATCCAAATCTGGACCGACATGTCTAGATCGTCTTAGATTTTTACGCTGATCAAGAATATATATACTTTATAGGGTCGGAAATGGATATTTCGATGTGTTGCAAACGGAATGACAAAATGAATATACCCCCATCCTTCGGTGGTGGGTATAACAACTGTGCCAAGTATGGTTGAAATCGGTTCATAACTTGATATAGCTGTCATATAAACAGATCTGGGGATTTGACTTCTTGAGCTTCTAGAGGGCGCAATTCCTATCCGATTTAGCATGACGTATTTTATTTTTACTTTCAACAACTGTGTCAAATAAGGTTCAAATCGGTTCATAACCTGATATAGCTGCCATATAAACCGATCTGGGATCTTGACTTCTTGACCCCTAGAAGTCGCAATTATTATCCGCTTGGAATGAAATTTTCTACGACGGATTCTCTCATGACCATCAACATATATGTTTATTATGGTCTGAATCGGTCTATAGCCCGATACAGCTCCCATATAAATCGATCTCTGTTTTTTATTTCCCCCAGAGGACGCAATTCTTATTCGAATTGGCTGACATTTTACACAGGTCTCCAACATATAATTTAATTGTGGTCCAAACCGGACCATATCTTGATATCGCTCAAATAGCAGAGCAAATCTTTTCTTATACCCTTTTTTGCCTAAGAAGAGATGCCAGGAAAAGAACTCGACAAATGCGATCCATGGTGGAGGGTATATAAGATT
Organism: Stomoxys calcitrans; assembly: GCF_963082655.1. NCBI lineage: Eukaryota > Metazoa > Arthropoda > Insecta > Diptera > Muscidae > Stomoxys > Stomoxys calcitrans. Next base: position 40,167,573 of record NC_081552.1, read on the forward strand.
CGGCCCGGCCGAACTTAGCACGCTTTTACTTGTTATATATAAGACTTCGACGAAATGTGGAACAGTGAGTTGTATATGGCCCCTTAACATGCACATGCGATATGGCAGAGATAGGACCATGCTTCGATAAAGCTGCCATATGACCGATTTCACGATTTGGTGCTTAATAAATGCATATTTTGTCATTTCCTGTCCCGTTTAGTGGTCTAGTAATTCTTAGAAAAAGTGAAATCAAATTGACCACTCAATTAACCTTATTTCGACTAATATGATTTTTAATTTTAAATGTTAAGAATAGAACCGAAATATAAATTTCCACAAAGGCATTTAATTATAATTGGCCGCTTGTGTGATTTTCTGTGACACAGAAAATGCAATTGTTTATTGTTATTTTTTTTCTAGTTTGGTTTGTTAGTTGCATTTGTCGTTAAAGTCATACATTGCAAGTAGTATTGTAAAAAAGTACCAGTATATCTATAAACTTATCTAATACTTAAGCTTTACTTAGCCTCACAACTAACAATGGTTAATGATTGCTCCTCATATAACTAAGTACGGTTGGAAAAAAAACCACACACTGAATTCTGAATGAATGAATGAATGAATGCCGGCTATTCTATTGAGAAAAAAATCAAAAATCAAACAAAACAACAACTACATAAAAAAAAAAGTCACCATATAGAAAATATATTTCAAGGTTGCCAGAGGGAAGTTAAGTTAATACACCACCACCACTGCCACCATAAAGACGACGACAACCACCTCCACCATCATTAGCCCAACGATAGCAAAAGCGAAAATCTGATATCTTCATGAAAACGAAACGAAATACAAACAAAAAAAAAAAAAAAAATTAGTCTGACGTTGAGAGGTTACATTTTCAAACGCTTCAGTAAATTGTGAGCGAAAACAAATTTAAGCGAAACATTGACAACGACAATGACGACTACATCAAAATCGAATGCAATCAAGCAGTGTTTATCTTTGATTTGTTTGTGGCATACGAACATGAAGGCCCCCAGCGAGTATCCCCTCCCACTGGAGATTGCTATTTACATATGGGGTTGCCATGATCATAATTTAGTATCCCCCTATGATGAGGCATTCTCTCAGAACGCAAAGATTTCTCCCAGTAAGGCTTAAAGAAATCGAAGCCAGTAAAACCGAAACCATGACACATGTTAGCCTATAGAAAATGCATCTAGGCCAGCTTAGGTTAGGTTAGAGTGGCAGTCCTTTACAGGCTCACTTAGCGAGCGCCAAGGCATCTGGTATATAGCTGACAAAATATCAAAGGCACTAACGATGTTATCGATATTTTATTTTTTGTCTGGATATCAATTAAGATTTTTCCAACAGATACTATCGTATCCCATAAGATACATTGGGCCCATAGAGGGCGCAATTTTCATCCTGCGCTAAGTATAGTCCAAATCGGTTCATAACCTGATAAGCTGCCATATAAAATGATCTCCTGATTATAAAGGGTGATTCTTTAGCAATTATCTTTTTTGCCAACACTGGTTAAAACAGCTCACGGTGAATTTTACTGTCAAAATGCGTGGTCTGTTAAGAAAGTTCAACGCGCTTCTCCCGTTCTATGGACAAAGCTCATTTTTGGCTCAATGGCTACGTAATTAAGCAGACTTGTCGATTTTAGAGTGAAGATCAGTAATAAGCATTGCAAGAGCTACCAATGCATCCAGAACAAGTAAAAGCGTGTTAAGATCGGCCGGGCCGTGTCATAGGAACCCACCACCATGGATTCTGCTAAAAATTTATGCAAAATAAATTTAGTTGAAGAAGCTATAGCTGGTTATAGACTGATTTGGACTGTATTCGGCACAGTTGTTGGAAGTCGTAACAGAACACTGCACGCAAAATTTCAGCCAAAGCGGACAAATATTTGTAAGTCCCAGTCAAATCGGGAGATCGGTTTATATGGGAGCTATATCTGGTTATAGACCGATTTGGACCGTACTTAGCACAGTTATTGGAAGTCTTAACAGAACACTACGTACAAAACTTCAGCCAAATCGGCCAAAAATGTCGGCTTGTAAGGGCTCAAGAAGTCAAATCGGGAGATCGGTTTATATGGTAGCTATATCTAAATCTCAACCGATATGGCTTATTTTCAACCCCCTACGACCTACTTCATTACTAAGTATCTGTGCAAAATTTCAAGCGACTAGCTTTACGCGTTCGACCGCTATCGTGTTGTCGACAGACGAACGGAAGGACGGCGCTAGATCGACTTAGAACATCGAGACGATCAAAAACGTATATACTTTATGGGGTCTTAGACGAATATTTCATGGTGTTACAATCGAAATGACTGGATTAATATTCCCCTATCCTATAGCGGTGGGTATGAAAAGTCACAGTTTGGTGCGGTTTATGGGCTGGTGGCATCATTGGACCGTACTTCTTCAAAGATGAGGCCAATCGTAAAAGAACTGTGAATGGTGAGCGCTACCGTGTCATGATATCCAACTTTTTTTTTTTTTTTTTGCCAAAATGCAAGAGCTTGACTTACATGACATGTGATTTCAACAAGACGGTGCCACCAGACAGGCGAGTTCGGTAACATTTCATTTCACGTTCGGGGCCGGTCAATTTTTTGTGGGGCTATGTAAAAGCTCATGTCTATACAGGCAAGCCCGCTTCAATTGAAGCATTGGAAGACAACCATGTTGGAAAGAGTACGCCAAAATTGGACTAAGCGAATGGACCAGGCGCAGTTACGGCCAACATTTGCATGAAATAATCTTCAAACATTAAATTATATGGACCATACTATCGATTCAATTAATGAATTCATGATTTTTTCTGAATTTTATGTGTGTTTTTTTTTAACTTTCCTATAGCTCTTAAAAAATCACCCATGCTTGTCAAATATGGAACGATCCGTAATCTGATATAGCTTTCACATAAACCAATCTTCCGATATTACTTCTTGAGCTCCTATAGGGCGCAATTCTTATCCGATTTGGCTGAAATTTTGCACAATGACTTTCACTATGGTCTCCAACATTAACAAACTAAATATGGTTTGAATCGGTTCATAACCTAGTATGGCTCCAATAGATTGACAATTCTTTCCACTATCCCTTGTTTGCATTTAAAGAGTTACTGGACAAAAAACCCAACAAGTGCGAATTTTGGTAGATGGTTTGTAGGATTCGGCCCGGCCGAACTTAACACTCTTTCACTTGTTTTTTTCTTCCAAATGACTTACTAAATTTGATTGTATTCGGTCTGCGCATTGATATTGCTTCTATACAAATGCATCTCCTGATTTCAACTTCTCATTATACCCACCATCATAGGTTGAGGGTTAACTAATCTAGCCATTCCATTTGTAACACCTGGAAACATTGATCTGCGACCCCATCAAGTATAAATATTCTGGATCGTCTCGACATTCTGAGTCTATTTAGGCATGTCCGTCCGTCCATCTATCGAAATCATGTTAGCGGCTTGACGCTAAAACTATCCGCTTTATATACTTCTTATTGATATAGGTCATCGAAATTTGCAAATGGGCCATATCGGTTCAGATTTGGATATAGCCCCCATATAAACCGATCGCTGAATTTGATTTCTTGAGCCCCTAGAAGCCTCAATTTTCATCGGATTTTGCTCAAATTTGGAACAAATGACTTTCAACATCCATGCTTAGTATGATCCGAATCGGTCTATAAGTCGATGTTGCCTCCATATAAACTGATCCCTGGATTTGATTTCTTGAGCCCATAGAAGCCTCAATTTTCATCCGATGTGGCTAAAATTTTGGAACAAAGACTTGAGTTATGAATTTCAACATCCATGCTTAGTAGGATCCGAATCGGTCTTTAAGTCGATGTAGCCTCCATATAAACCGATCCCAGGATTTGATTTCTTGAGCCCATAGAAGCCTCAATTTTCATCCGTTTTGGCTCAAATTTGGAACAAATGACTTATAACATCCATGCTTAGTATGATCCGAATCGGTCTAAAAACAGATGTAGCTTCCAAGCCTCAATTTTCATCCGATTTGGTTTAAGTTTGGAAGAAAAACTTCAGTTATGACTTCCAAAATCCAGATACAGATATAGCCCCCATTTAAACCTGATCCCCGGAGTTGACTTCTTGAGCCCTTAAAAGCCTCAATTTTCATCCGGTTTGAAAACAAGTAAGTTTTCGTTAAGTTCGGCCGGGCCGAACTTCGGGTATGTATGTAACCCACCACCTCGGGTATATATGTAACCCAAATTTCATCAAAATCCGGTGAAAATTGCATACCTTTTGTCCCATAGCAGTTATATCGAAATATATCTGAAAATAAACCGATCTGAACTATATACAACACGGATGTCTACAAACCTAACATAAGTCAAATTTCAGTGAAATCAGATTTTAAATGAGCCTTTTATGGGGCCAAGACTTTAAATCGAGAAATAAGTCTATATGACAGCTATATCCAAATCTGGACCCATCAGGGCCAAATTGAAGAAATATGTAAAAGGGCCTAAGACAACTCACTGTTCCAAATTTAAGCAAAATCGGATAATAATTGTGGCTTTTATGGGCCTAAGACCCTAGATGGAAGGATCGATCTATATGGCAGCTATATCCAAATCTGAACCGATCTCGGCCAAATTAACGAAGGATGTCGATGGCCTTTACATAATTCACTGTCCCAAATTTCATCAAAATCGGATAATAAATGTGGTTTTTGTGAGCCTAAGATCGTTAACCGGAGGATCGGTCTATATGGCAGCTATATCCAAATCTGAACCGATCTGGCCCAAATTGACAAAGGATGTCGAAGGGCCTAACACAACTCACTGTCCCAAATTTTAGCGAAACCGGATAATAAATGTGGCTTTTATGGGACTAAGACCCTAAATCTGAGGATCGGTTTATATGGCAGCTATATCCAAATCTGTACCGATTTGGGCAAAATTAACGAAGGACTTTCGGGAGCCTAACACAACTCTCTGTCCCAAATTTCAGCAAAATCGGATTATAAATTTGGCTTTTATGGGCCTAAGACCCTTAATCGGCCGATCGGTCTATATGGGGGCTATATCAAGATATAGTCCGATATAGCCCATCTTCGAACTTAACCTGCTTATTGACAAAAAAAGAATCTGTGCAAAATTTCAGCTCAATATCTCTATTTTTAAAAACTGTAGCGTGATTTCAACAGACAGACGGACAGACGGACGGACATGTCTAGATCGTCTTAGATTTTTACGCTGATCAAGAAAATATATACTTTATAATGTCGGAAATGGATATTTCGATGTGTTGCAAACGGAATGACAAAATGAATATACCCCCATCCTTCGGTGGTGGGTATAAAAAGGACTTGAGTTATGACTTCTAACATCCATGCCAAGTATGATCCGAATTGGTTTATAAACAGATATGACCTCCACATAAACCTATAACCGGACTTGACTTCTGCAGCCTTAGAAGCCTATTTTACCCTCCACCATAGGATGCGGGGTATACTAATTTCGTCATTCTGTTTGTAACTACCCGAAATATTCGTCTGAGACCCCATAAAGTATATATATTCTTGAACGTCGTGACATTTTATGTCGATCTAGCCATGTCCGTCCGTCTGTCCGTCCGTCCGTCTGTCTGTCGAAAGCACGCTAACTTCCAAAGGAGTAGAGCTAGCCGCTTGAAATTTTGCACAAATACTTCTTATTAGTGTAGGTCGGTTGGTATTGTAAATGGGCCATATCGGTCCATGTTTTGATATAGCTGCTATATAAACAGATCTTGGGTCTTGACTTCTTGAGCCTCTAGAGTGCGCAATTCTTATCCGATTAGAATGAAATTTTGCACGACGTGTTTTGTTATGATATCCAACAACTGTGTCAAGTATGGTTCAAATCGGTCCATAACCTGATATAGCTCTCATATAAACAGATCTTGGGTCTTGACTTCTTGAGCCTCTAGAGTGCGTAATTCTTATCCGATTGGAATGAAATTTCGCACGAAGTATTTTATTAAGACATCAAACAACTGTGCAAAGTATGGTTGAAATCGGTTCATAATCTGATATAGCTGTCATATAAACAGATCTGGGGACTTGACTTCATGAGCCTCTAGAGGGCGCAATTCCTATCCGATTTGGCTGAAATTTTGCATGACGTATTCTATTCTTACTTTCAACAACTGTGTCAAATAAGGTTAAAATCGGTTCATAACCTGATATAGCTGTCATAAAAAACCGATCTGCGATTTAGACTTCTTGAGCCTCTAGAGGTCGCAATTATTATCCGATTTGCCTGAAATTTTGTACGACGGATTCTCTTATGACCATCAACATACGTATTTATTATGGTCTGAATCGGTCTATAACCCGTTACAGCTCCCATATAATTCAATCTCTATATTTAACTTCTTGAGCCCCCAAAGGGCACAATTCTTATTCGAATTGGCTTACATTTTACACAGGTCTCCAACATATAATTTAATTGTGGTCCAAACCGGACCATATCTTCATATCGCTCTAATAGCAGAGCAAATCTTTTCTTATATCTTGTTTTGCCTAAGAAGAGATGTTGGGAAAATAACTCGACAAATGCGATCCATGGTGGAGGGTATATAAGATTCGGCCCGACCGAACTTAGCACGCTTTTACTTGTTTTTTACTTGATTTATGAGTCGGAAGAATATATTGGTTGCGGCGAGCCGGGAGACAAAGCGAACCAACGCCTGCAGTCTACACAGTTGGCACGCATACAATGTGCTACATAAGGATCGCTAAAGGAGTGAAAGCCTTTGTGACACACCATTCAATGCCGCATAAACCAATCTCGCCAGCGCCTGGCACCGAGATCGTGGTCATTAACCAGATTGTTGTGACCCAGTTAATGGCCACGTTTACAGGCCAACAGTAGTGACCTACAGCTTGGCCATAATCGCCTAGTTCTAGCAGATTTTAATGGGCATCACGTTTCAAGACATTCTCCTCTATTTAACGACCAGCGGGGCATAGCAATGTGAGAGCAAATTTAAGGCTCCACGTTTTACACGGTGGATAAGGATGTCCCCACTAGGATTGCGAGGAGATGCAGCAGCTCGCAAGACATTTCCATTGCATCCCCTGATCTCCTTAATGGCGTATCCTGACAAGCCTTCATTTCTTTGGGATCAGACCACCTCCTCATTATGCTCTGCTCCCTATCGATCGACCAACCAACTCCATAACCCCTGAGCGTAGGACGTTTATCAATCATAAGAAAGCCAATTGGGTTGACTTCAGAGAGTACACCAATCGACGCTTAAGTGAACTCACACTCCTCTTTAATGTGCTAGTGGACGAGAGGATATTTGATCAGTCGGTCGAACACCCAAAGTGCGTTCCAGTTTCAAGATACAGACAGCTGTACTCGAGCGTGGTGATGAGTGGTGATGGGGTTCATACATGCGTAAACCCCACTAGCCACAGAATCAGCGAGCTGAATCTGGATATAAACAGGATAGTCAACGAACACTCGGGGCAATGTAACATAGGTACCAGTTTAGGCAAACTGCAGTCTACTGCTTGCCGTTAAATCACTCTCGATCGGCGGTAAAGGGATGGCAAGACCTTAGTCACTTTTGGCAATCTAACTGTGACTGACGCTAGGTTATTTAAACGCCAGGTTATTCAAACGTCAATTTATTGAGCATTCGGCGAGAGACAAGGTCATTCGTTGTATCCGTGGTTTCCGAGCGAATGGACAGCCATCACAATTTATTGTGGACGAAGTTACAAATGTCATCCGTGGCTCCAAGTCCTCTCAGGCCTTGTCCCGACGGTATCTCTACACTGATGTTGATGAATCTGATCATCGTATAGCTTCTTTATAAACCGATCTTCCGATTAGAATTCTTAAGCCTCTGGAAGTCGCAATTTTGTCGGATTTGGCTGAAATTTTGCACGTAGTGTTCTGTTATGACTTCCGACAACTGTGCCTAGCACGGTCAAAATGGGTCTATAACCCGATATAGCTCCCATATAAACCGATCTCCCGATTTGATTTTTATACCCTCCACCATAGGATGGGGGGTATTCTAATTTCGTCATTCTGTTTGTAACTACTTGAAATATTCGTCGGAGACCCCATAAAGTATATATATTCTTGATCGTCGTGACATTTTATGTCGATCTAGCCATGTCCGTCCGTCTGTCTGTCGAAACACGCTTACATCTGAAGGAGTAAAGCTAGCCGCTTGAAACTTTGCACAACTACTTCTTATTTGTGCAGGTCGGTTGGTATTGTAAATGGGCCATATCAGTCCATGTTTTGATATAGCTGCCATATAAACCGATCTTGGGTCTTGAATTCTTGAGCCTCTAGAGTGCGCAATTCTTATCCGATTGGAATGAAATTTTGCACGACGTGTTTTGCTATGATATCCAACAATTGTGCCAAGTATTGTTCAAGTCGGTCCATAACCTTATATAGCTGTCATATAAACCGATCTTGGGTCTTGTCTTCTTGAGCCCCCAAAGGACGCAATTCTTATCCGATTTGAATGAAGTTTTGCACGAAGTGTTTTGTTATGATATCCAACAACTGTGCCAAGTATGGTTCAAATCGGTCTATAACCTGATTTAGCTGCCATATAAACCGATCTTGGGTCTTGACTTCTTGAGCCTCTAGAGTGCGCAATTCTTATCCGATTGGAATGAAATTTTGCACGACGCATTTTGTTATGATATCCAACAATTGTGCCAAGTATGGTTCAAATCGGTTCATAACCTGATATAGCTGCCATATAAACCGATCTTGGGTCTTGACTTCTTGAGCCCCCAAAGTCCGCAATTCTTATTCGAATTGGCTGACATTTAACACAGGTCTCCAACATATAATTTAATTGTGGTCCAAACCGGACCATATTTTGATATCGCTCTAATAGCAGAGCAAATCTTTTCCTTTATCATTTTTTGCCAAAGAAGAGATGTCGGGAAAAGAACTCGACAAATGCGATCCATGGTGGAGGGTATATAAGATTCGGCCCGGCCGAACTTAGCACGCTTTTACTTGTTTGAGCTCGATTAGGCTGAAATTTTTCCAATAACTGTGCCAAGTACGGTTCCTATCGGCTTATATAGCTCCCATATGGTCTTCCCTTAGTCGGAGAGTTCCAAGATTTGGATATTCAACAGAACCAAGCAAACGAAAGATAGAACACAACACACTGCTACAACAATATGTTTCAGTCGGTTTACATATATGGGAGTTCTATCAGTATTTACATAAAATATCAATAATATATGTTCCCCCATTTGTCATGGAGTACCCCATATTGGCAATTAATATAGATTTGCGAATAGAATCAAAGTTAAAACTTAAAGGTTATTTTAAGTATTGCCTTTGAAAACTGTCTCGATACTTAATTATAGTCACATTCATATTCGCACACACATGCTCTTATTCATACATGTTAGCCCATAGAACACCTAAATGTTTGGTGGTATGCGTGATTGAACGTCTTTAATTTTTGCCTAGTAAACATGTGAACGAAATAACAACCGCCAACTGTTTTATTTTCTATTTTTAAAAATTTGTTGGAGCGTTACATTTTAATGACAGTGATGTGAGTCTACTATTCTTGATTGAAACAATTGATCGTAACATTTGTTAGAAATAGTCTAGAAGGTGATTTGGCAAATTGCATGAGTACTTGTTATGCCAAGTAAACTTCCTTCGACTTTGATAAATATTTTTTTTAATGAACTTCAATTGTAAGCTGTGATGCATTAACACAAATATAAATAAAACCAGTAAGGAAAGGCAAAAGTCGGGCGCTGCCAACATTATAATACCCTACACTTTCCCTTTAGCTATAAAATGGAAGCTGTATTTAATTCTGATCAAATTTTGATGGACATCGGTGGATGTTTTCATGGAAAGAGAAACAAACAAAAATTTTAAAATTTAATGGTCTCGCCCTAACAAGCAAAAAACTTGAAAAATGAAAAATTAGACAGAGGCCGGCGGAGCAACAGCGAGAGCCATTGCCGTTGTCTTAGCGTTTGAAACCATCAAAACAACTTCCAACAGATGCCCAAAATCATGCGTAGTACGGAAGAAGTGCGATTTGTCACAGAAAGTCTGTCTGTCACTACACAAAAATACATGCATTAGGAAAAGTACAGCTAATAGACAGGGTTGTCGAGTGTGGTTAATGTGGTAATTGTATCATAGATGTGTTTTCGCTATTAATACGATTCAAATACAACATACCAACGCACGGCCCTTGAAGCCATCACACCTAATATGGTTGAAAATTCTTCTAACCAAAGACGAAACGCGTCTCCTACTGGTTGGTGTGTGCTGCTATCTTTGGCTTTCCTTTTCCATTTGCATCTCCGATCATTGAGCTCCTCTCGAAAGAGAAACAAATAAAAATTCACCTGTTTTATTATAAGTTATAAGAAAATCCTTCCTGCCAAATTTCGGGAGAATCGGTTAACGAATCAACAATTTATTGCAATATTTCTCAAAACCGGACGAACATATACCTGGGAGCTGTATATAAATCTGAACCGATTTCGACTAATTTTTATAGACATTATGTGGAAATTGGTCAATAAATGCGCTTGAAGTGGCTTTAGGAGTGAAAATATATCTTCTTCTTCTTATATATTGGGTTGCCCAAAAAGTAATTGTGGATTTTTTAAAAGAAAATAAATGCATTTTTAATAAAACTTAGAATGAACTTTAATCAAATATACTTTTTTTACACCATTTTTCTAAAGCAAGCTAAAAGTAGCAGCTGATAATTGACAGAAGAAAGAATGCAATTACAGAGTCACAAGCTGTGAAAAAATTTGTCAATGCCGACTATATGAAAAATCCGTAATTACTTTTTGGGCAACCCAATATAACAAGTAAAAAGGCGTTAAGTTCGGCCGTGCTGAACTTTGAATACCCACCACCTCGAGTATATATGTAAACCTCCTTTTATCAAAATTCCGTGAAAATTTCATACCTTATGTCCCATGTCAGTTATATCCAAATATGTTCCGATTTGGACCAAATACTAATAAGTACAATACATTAGCTATATGTAACAAGTAAAAGCGTGCTAAGTTCGGCCGGGCCGAATCTTATATACCCTCCACCATGGATCGCATTTGTCGAGTTCTTTTCCCGGCATCTCTTCTTAGGCAAAACAAAAAAGGATATAAGAAAAGAGTTGCTCTATATTAAAACGATATCCAGATATGGTCCGGTTTGGACCACAATTTAATTATATGTTGGAGACCTGTCTAAAATTTCAGCCAATTCGTATAAGAATTGCGCCCATTGGGGCTCACGAAATAAAATAGAGAGAACGATTTATATGGGATCTGTATCGGGCTATAAACCGATTCAGACCATAATAAACACGTTTGTTGACGGTCATGAGAGGATCCATCGTACAAAATTTCAGGCATATCGGATAAAAATTGCGACCTCTAGGGGTCAAGAAGTCAAGATCCCAGATCGGTTTATATGGCAGCTATATCAGATTATGGACCCATTTAAACCATACTTGGCACAGTTGTTGGACGTCATAAAAAAACACGTCGTGCGGTCATTCTGACCGGATAAGAATTGCGCACTCTATAGGCTCAAGAAGTCAAGACCCAAGATCGGTTTATATGGCAGCTATATCAAAACATGGACCGATATGGCCCATTTACAATACCAACCGACCTACACTAATAAAAAGTATTTGTGCAAAATTTCAAGCGGCTAGCTTTACTCCTTTGGAAGTTAGCGTGCTTTCGACAGACAAACGGATGGACGGACGGACGGACGGACGGACATGGCTGGATCGACATAAAATTTCACGACGATCAAGAATATATATACTTTATGGGGTCTCAGACGAATATTTCGAGTAGTTACAAACAGAATGACGAAATTAGTATACCCCCCATCTTGTGGTGGAGGGTATAAAAATAAACCGATCTGAACAATATACGACACGGATGTCGAAAAGCCTAACATAAGTCACTGTGTCAAATTTCAGTGAAATCGGCCTTTTATGGAGCCAAGACTTTAAATCGAGATATCGGTCTACATGGCAGCTATTTATATCCAAATCTGGACCGATTTGGGCCAAGTTGCATAAAAATGTCGAAGAGCCTAGCACAAAGCACTGTCCCAAATTTCAGCGAAATCGGACAATAAATGTTTCTTTTATGGGCCCAAAACCTTAAATCGAGATATCGGTCTATATGGCAGCAGTATTCAAACCTGGACCGATCTGGGCAAAATTAAGGAAGGACGTCGAAGAGCCTAACAAAACTCACTGTCTGAAATTTCTCAAACAATAAATGTGTCTTTTATGGACCCAAAACCTAAAACCTAGATATCGGTCTATATGGCAGCTATATCTAAATCTGGACCGATCTGTGCGATATTGCAGAAGTATGTCAAGGGGCTTAACTTAACTCACTGTTCCAAATTTCGGCGACATCGGACAATAAATGCGCCTTTTATGGGCTCAAAACCTTAAATCGAGAGATCGGTCTATATGGCAGCTATATCCAAATCTGCACCGATCTGAACCAAATTAGCAATGGATGTCGAAGGGCCCAGCACAACTCACTGCCCCAAATTTCAGCAAATTCGGACAATAAATGTGGCTTTTATGGGTCTAAGACCCTAAATCGGAGGATCGGTCTATATGGCAGCTATATCCAAAACTTGACCAATAAGGGCCAAATTGGCGAAGGATGTCGAAGGGTCTAACACAACTCACTGTCCCAAATTTCAGCAAAATCGGATAATAAATGTGGCTTTTATGGGTCTAAGACCCTAAATCGGAGGATCGGTCTATATGGCAGCTATATCCAAAACTGGACCGATCTTGGCCAAATTGTCGAAGGATGTCGAAGGGCCATGACAACTAACTGTCCCAAATTTCAACAAAATCGGATAATAAATGTGGCTTTTATGGGTCTAAGACCCTAAATCGGAGGATCGGTCTATATGGCAGCTATATCCAAAACTGGACCGATCTGGGCCAAATTAGCGAAGGATGTCGAAGGGCCTTAGGCAACTCACTGTCCCAAATTTCAGCAAAATCGGATAATAAATGTGGCTTTTATGGGTCTAAGAACCTAAATCGGAGGATCGGTCTATAAGGCAGCTATATCCAAAACTGGACCGATCTGGGCCAAATTGACGAAGGATGTCGATGGACCTAAGACCAGTTTTGGATATAGCTGCCATATAGACCGATCCTCCGACTTAGGGTCTTAGACCCATAAAAGCCACATTTATTGTCCGATTTTGCTGAAATTTGGGACAGTGAGTTGTCTTAGGCCCTTCGACATCCTTTGTCATTTTGGCTCAGATCGGTTTAGATTTGGATATAACTTCCATATAGACCGATCTCTCGATTTAAGGTTTTGAGCCCATAAAAGGCGCATTTATTGTCCGATGTCGCCGAAATTTGGGACAGTGAGTTGTGATAAAACTTTCGATATTATTTTTCAATTTGGCTCAGATAGGTCCAGATTTGGATAAAGCTGCAATATAGACCGATGTCTTGATTTTTGATTTTGGGGCCATAAAAGGCGCATTTATTGTCCGATTTCGCCAAAATGTGGGACAGTGAGTTGTGTTAGGCTCTTCTTATCTGCAACTTGGTCGAAATCGGTCCAGATTTGGATATAGCTGCTATATAGACCCATATCTCGATGAAAAGCCTTGGCCCAATTAAAGGCGCTTTTATAACCCGATTTCACTGAAATTTGACACAGTGACGTATGCTAGGCTTTTCGACGTCCGTGTCGTTTATGGTTCAGAGCGGTTTATTTTTAGATAAAGCTACTAAAAAGAGCAAAATTTTGTTTTACACAGTTGAACAATGACGAGCAATTGTGCTGCTATAAAAATGGATTTTAAGACCCTCCACCATAGGTTGGGGGTATACTAATCTAGTCATTCCGTTCGTAACACCTCGAAATATTCGTCTAAGACCCCTAGTTCATATATTGTTGATTATCTCGTCGTTCTGAATCATGTCCGTCCGTCTGCCGAAATCACGTTAGAGGTCGAACGCGAAAAGCTAGCCGCTTGAAATTTTGCACAGATATTTAATATCAATGAAGGTTGTTGGGGATCGATAATGGGCCATATCGGTTCAGATTAAAATATAGCTTCCATAGAAACCGATCTCCCGATTTGACTCCTTGAGCCCCTTTAAGCCGATTTTTGTCCGATTTGGCTGAAATTTTGCATGTGATGTTCTGTTATGACTTCCACCAACTGTGCCAAGTACGGCCAAAATCGGTCTATAACCTGATATAGGTCCCATGTAAATCGGTCTCTCGATCATGCTTCATCGGTTACTAGAAGCTTTAATTTTTGGTGGTTTGACAGAAGTTTTGTATGTTGAATAAAATTATGCCCTACAACTTAAATTATTTTGTAAAATTTTTTTGCTGAATCCATGGTGGTGGGTTCCCAAGATTCAGCCCGGCTGAACTTAGCACGCTTTTACTAGTTTGAAATTCGAATTTTATAAGTGAAAACAAGTAAAAGCGTGCTAAGTTCGGCCGGGCCGAATCTTATATACCCTCCACCATGGATCGCATTTGTCGAGTTCTTTTCCCGGCATCTCTTCTTAGGCAAAAAAAAAGGATATAAGAAAAGATTTGCTCTGCTATTAGAGCGATATCAAGATATGGTCCGGTTTGGACCACAATTAAATAATATGTTGGAGACCTGTGTAAAATGTCCTTTGTGGGCTCAGAAGTAAAAGGGCTATATACCGATTCAGACCATAATAAACACGTATGTTAATGGTCATGAGAGAACCCGTCGTACAACATTTCAGGTAAATCGGATAATAATTGCGACCTCTAGAGGCTCAGGAAGTCAAGATCCCAGATCGGTTATATGGCAGCTATATCAGGTTATGAACCGATTTGGACCATATTTGGCACAGTTGTTAGATGTAATAACAAAACACGTCGTGCATAATTTCATTCCAATCGGATAAGAATTGTGCACTCTAGAGGCTCAAGAAGTCAAGACCCAAGATCGGTTAATATGGCAGCTATATCAGGTTATGGACCCATTTGAACCATACTTGGCACAGTTGTTGTATGTCATAACAAAACACGTCATGCAAAATTTCATCCCAATCGGATAAGAATTGCGCACTCTAGAGGCTCAAGAATTCAAGACCCAAGATCGGTTTATATGGCAGCTATATCAAAACATGGACCGATATGGCCCATTTACAACACCAACCGACCTACACTGATAAGAAGTATTTGTGCAAAATTTCAAGCGGCTAGCTTTACTCCTTCGGAAGATAGCGTGCTTTCGACAGACAGACGGACAGACGGACGGACGGACGGACGGACAGACGGAAGGACATGGCTAGATCGACATAAAATGTCACGACGATCAAAAATATATATATACTTTATGTGGTCTCAGACGAATATTTCGAGTAGTTACAATCAGAATGACGAAATTAGTATACCCACCATCTTATGGTGGAGGGTATAACAAACCGTTTGGAAGCATATACGACACGGATGTCGAAAAGCTTAACATAAGTCAAAGTATAAAATTTCAGTGAAATCGGATTATAAATATGCCTTTTGTGGGGCCAAGACTTTATATCGAGGTATCGGTCTACATGGCAGCTTTATCCAAATCTGGACCGATCTATGCCATATTGCAGAATTATGTCAAGGGCCCTAACTCCAATCACTGTCCCAAATTTCGGCGACATCGGACAATAAATGCGCCTTTTATGGGCCCAAAACTTTAAATCGGAGGATCGGTCTTTATGGCAGCTATATCCAAATCTGAACCGATCTGGGCCAAATTGACGAAGGATGTCGAGTGGCCTTTCACAACTCACTGTCCCAAATTTCAGCAAAATCGGATAATAAATGTGGCTTTTATTGGCCTAAGACCCTAAATAGGAGGATCGGTCTATATGACAGCTATATCCAAATCTGGACCGATCTGGGCCAAATTGACGAAGGATGTCGAGTGGCCTTTCACAACTCGCTGTCCCAAGTTTCAGCAAAATCGGATAATAAATGTGGCTTTTATTGGCCTAAGACCCTAAATCGGCGGATCGGTCTATATATGGGCTATATCAAGATATAGTCCGATATAGCCCATCTTCGATCTTAACCTGCTTATGGACAAAAAAAGAATCTGTGCAAAGTTTCATATCTTTATTTTTGGAGTCTCATTTTTACGCTGATCAAGAATATATATACTTAACAAGCTGACCCGGGCCCGCTCCGCTGCTCCTTCGTTTACTTTGTATGGAACATACGTTTCCTTGGAATATTTATTTTCGACAATTAAAGATTTTTACCCATATGATCTTTATTGGTCTACGAATTTAAGTTTGGATGTAAGGTGTACTCCCAGATACATGGCCCTGAAAAAATGTCAGCATCGTGCTCCTCTCTCAAATACCATTTATTCAAACCCCATATTGCCATTGGCTTAAGAGGAGTTTAGATCCCTATATGTGGCTCAAATACGTTTCATTGGAGCCACTTATAGGGATGGCCGAAAAATTTTTTCCCTTTGGGGGTGTTTTGGGAAAGGTGTGATGCCCAAAATACATGGTCCTACATTTGGATATCAAATTCGTATTTTACTCCCAAATACCTTCATTTGAGCCCCATATCGCGATGGTCACTCAAAAATTGCTGTTTTTCGGGTATTTTGGGAAAGGGGTAGACCCCCAGAAAATTGGTTCCGAAAATGGCTATCGATTCTTACTCTACCCCACAATACCTTTCATTTAGGCCCACATTGTCATGGTCGGTAAATATGCCCGATTTAGGGGTGCTTTGGGGATTGGGGTGGTGGCCCAAACACTAACCCCAGAAAATATATCAGCAACGTGCTCTATTCTCATATATCTATATATCATTTATTTGAACACCATATTGCCATTGGCCTCAAAATTGGATATCAAATTCGTTTTCAAATCTCATTTAAACTCCTTTTTGCAAAAGTCAGCAAATATGTCCGGTTTGGGGTATTGGCCCTGAAAACAATGAATATTTAGTTCCACTCTCTTTAAGACCCAAATTGTCTTGGTGAGCACATACGTCCTATTTGGGGGTTGTTATGGTGGTGGGACGTTCCCTAGACAGTTGGTCCTTAATGTTGCCTTTAATTTGAGCCCCATATTTCCATAGTCGGCAAACATGACCGGCTTGGGGGATGTTTTGATGGATAGGCGGCCATCCTGTGAGTTGGCCTTGAAAATATACATCGAATTCGTGTTCCACTCTAAAAACCCTCTTATTTGAGCCTCATATTGCAAAAGTCAGCAAATTCTTACTATTGGGGTGGTGTTGTGGGGGTGGGGTGGCCCCATAGACACTTTTCCCAAATATTGAAATCAGATTTGTGCTTTACTCCCAAAGACCTTTCATTTGAGCCCCATATGGCTATGGTCGTAAATGTGTCCCCTTTGGGGGAGGTTTTTGGGGAGAGGCGGCACCCCAAACACTTGGTCTCATATTTGGATATCATATTCGAATTCTACACTGAAAACCCTTTAATTTGAGTCCCATATTGCCATGGTCGGTAAATATGTCCGATTTAGGGGTGTTTTGGGGCTTGGGGTGGTCCTTCTAGCACTTGGTTCGACAAATGGATATCAGATACGTTTTCGTATCCCAAATAATTTTCATTTGAGTCCCATATTGTCGTGATTGGTCTAAATATATATTTGGTAGGTTTTAGGGTGGGGCGGCCCTCCTAGGTACCCCAACCGAAATTTGGATACCAAATTTTTATACCCACCACCGAAGGATGGGGGTATATTCATTTTGTCATTCCGTTTGCAACACATCGAAATATCCATTTCCGACCCTATAAAGTATATATATTCTTGATCAGCGTAAAAATATAAGACGATCTAAACATGTCCGTCCGTCTGTCTGTTGAAATCACGCTACAGTCTTTAAAAATAGAGATATTGAGCTGAAATTTTGCACAGATTCTTTTTTTGTCCATAAGCAGGTTAAGTTCGAAGATGGGCTATATCGGACTATATCTTGATATAGCCCCCATATAGACCGATCCGCCGATTTAGGGTCTTAGGCGAATAAAAGCCACATTTATTTTCCGATTTTGCTGAAATTTGGGACAGTGAGTTGTGTTAGGCCCTTCAACACCCTTCGTCAATTTGGCTCAGATCGGTTCAGATTTGGATATAGCTGCCATATATACCGATCCTCCGATTTATGGTCTTAGGCCCATAAAAGCCATATTTATTATCCGATTTTGCTGAAATTCGGGACAGTGAGTTGTGTTAGGCCTTTCGACATCTTTCTTCAGTTTGGTCCAGATCGGTTCAGATTTGGATATAGCTGCCATATAGACCGATCCTCCGATTTATGGTGTTAGGCCCATAAAAGCCACATTTATTGTCCAATTTTGCTGAAATTCGGGACAGTGAGTTGTGTTAGGCCCTTGGACATCTTTCTTCAATTTGGTCCAGATCGGTTTAGATTTGGATATAGCTGATATATAGACCGATTTTTTGATTTATGGTTTTGGGCCAATAAAATGCTCATTTATTGTCCGATGTTGCCGAAATTCGGGACAGTGAGTTTCGTTAAGCCCCTTGACATACTTCTGCAACATCGCACAGATCGGTCCAGATGTGGATATAGCTGCCACATAGACCGATATCTAGGTTTTAGTGCCATAAAGGACGCATTTATTGTCCGATGTCGCTGAAATTTGAGACTATGAGTTTGGTTAGGCTCTTCGACGTCCTTCTTCAATTTTGCCCAGATCGGTCCAGATTTGAACATAGCTGCCATATAGACCGATCTCTCGATTAAGGGTTTTGGGCCCATGAAAGAGGCATTTATTGTCCGATTTCGCCGAAATTTTGGATAGTGCTTTGTGTTGGGCTCTTCGACATTTTTATGCAACTTGGCTCAAATCGGTCAAGATTTGGATATAGCTGCCATGTGGACCGATATCTCGATTTAAAGTCTTGGCCCCCTAAAAGGGGACACAGTGACTTATGTTAGGCTTTTCGACATCCGTGTCGTATATAGTTCAGATCGGTTTATTTTTAGATGTAGCTAGTGTACTTAATAATATTTGGTCCAAATCGGAACATATTTTGATATAACTGATATGGGACATAAGGTATGAAATTTTCACCGAATTTTGATTAAAGGTGGTTAAATATATACCCGAGGTGGTGGGTATCCAAAGTTCGGCCCGGCCGAACTTAACGCCTTTTTACTTGTTATATATAAGATAGGGTCGGAAATGGATATTTCGATGTGTTGCAAACGGAATGACAAAATGAATTTATCCCCATCCTTGGATGGGGAAAAATTCTAGGAAAATGTCGTTTGAAAATATGTTATTGAAATTTATCGAAATCATGCATAGAAAAAATTTCATTTTGTGATTTTTTCATTCTGTTTTTTTTTCTATTTGGGACAAAAAAGCACAAAAAACTTTAAAAATGTTTCAAAAAAATTTTGTTGAAATTTTTTCTCTAAAGAATAATTTCGAGTTAGGCTGGGCAAAAGTCTCTCCTAACAAAATTTTTCACTGAAATATAGTAGTATTTTTTTTTATTGCAATATTGTCTTTGTCGGTCCCGAGGGGCCCCCCACCTGGCTACGTCCCTGGCTGCCATATAGACCGATCTGCCAATAAAGGCTGCCGATAAAGCCCATAAAAACTTTATGTATTACCCGATTTCGTTGAAATTTGAAACAGTGAATTATCTTCAAACTCCCGACATACGATATGAATATTTTTGGATACAACTGCCATATAGACCGATCTCCCGATAGAGAGTCTGAAGCCCATAAAAGCTTAATTTTTTATCCAATTTCGCCAAAATTTTAATGAGTGGGTAGTTTTAGGCCTCCCGCCATCTGAATAAAATATGGTTCAGATCGCACTATATTTGGATATAGCAGCCATATAGACCGATTAGCAGTTTGAGAGTCTGGAACCCATAAAAGCTGCATTTACTACCCAATTTTGCTAAAATTTGAAACAGTAAGTTTTTAAAGCTTTCCGCCATCTGACCATAATATATGATTAAGATCGGACTGTATTTAGATATAGCTGTCATATAGACCGATATGCCGATTAAGGGTCTGAAGCTCATAAAAGCTTTATTTATTACCCAATTTCGTTGTAATTTGAAATAGTGTGTAGTTTCAAGCCTCCCGACATCCGACTCAAATATGGGACTGATCATCCAATTTAGGCCCATAAAAAGCAGATTTATTGTCTGAACATGTTTCTTGTATAAGAGCCAAAAGGACCAATATTTTGTTCTACGAAATTGATCGGTGACTTATATTTAATAGACCACTCAATGTCCGTGCCGAATTTGCGTGCATAAGTTATCCAAATTTCCCCCGATTGTGACGAAAAGATGCTTACATATATCCAAAGTTCGGCCCGACCGAACTTAATGCCTTTTTACTTATTTTATATTTTTCTCGCAATGCATAATTTCTTCTCGTAATACCTATACCCTGTTGGAAACATGGTGTTATCTTTTCGAGCCCGGCTATTGCCCTACCTTGCCCTAGCTTAGAAATGCTCTCAAGATTTGTTTGACATGTGTAAATCTCCCATTTACATAAATCGGGATTTTTCCTCTGATCTCTGGGCTAATAATAAATATTTTCCTTTTTATTAGAATGTAGGTAATGGCCGCGAAGGTGGAGAGTAGAGCAAAGGCTTAAATGGTTTACCCCATAAACATGACCAACAAGGAAAAATCTGTGGCGGCATCTTTTAGGTTACTCTCGGAAAGTGGTATTAGATCAATGTTTATTAACTCGTTGCTGTGTAAACATGAATTGTTGGCCTAAAAACAAAACAGATAGGAGAACAAAAAATCTTTAAGAAAGGCAGAAAAGCAGAACAACATGTAAATGATGTAATACTGTTCAAATACTTGGAAGAATTGTAGGCCTTCTCACAAGCCGCTGTTGGTGTTATTCTTGACCAGGCTTTAGATGTTTAGTTCTCAATTTCCATAGCAAATGAAAAGTGTTTTTCTATTTGCGAGTGTGTATGTGTATGTGAGTTTTCCATGTTAAATTAATGTTTACGTGGTTAATGGCACTTTGAAACCATTTGGCAGCATCGGTAAAAAAGGCAAAAAATTACACCAAGATGTATTGGACTCATGATCTCGGCACAACTTCATCCAAATAATACAAGCAGAAGAATCATCTCCATCGACATGGCCATTGACCGTTGCTGGGCAAACATTGGAAAACTAACATTGGCGGTGCATCAAATACAAGCATTTCAATGCATCCTTGCAGTTACATTAGCGCAGTGGTGGTGTTTCAAATGCTATTCTGTGATATCATAAATGATAGGAGAGTGGCAGCGGTATCGGCAGCGGCAGT
The DNA here is from genome assembly GCF_963082655.1 of Stomoxys calcitrans. NCBI lineage: Eukaryota > Metazoa > Arthropoda > Insecta > Diptera > Muscidae > Stomoxys > Stomoxys calcitrans. Next base: position 40,189,003 of record NC_081552.1, read on the forward strand.
AAACATTCATCCCATTTCAAATGTTAAGGTACTTACTCATCTGAATTTGACTATGTTATCAGATTAACCAAATCCAAAACCATGAAAAAAAAACTTAAAGAGTAAGTGGATGTGGGAGTGGAAGAATTTCTCCATGGAGCACCCACTCTACATTGGGTTTAAAATAGCACAGCCAGCACCGACTCTGATTAGCTTCCAGCATAAGGTGAAAACCAACTGGAGAAAATTCGGAAGATTGACAAAATAATTTATTATGTTATCTAGATTAAAGACTTCGATACCATGAAAAATACAACAAGTAAAAAGGCGTTAAGTTCGGCCGGGCCGAACTTCGGATACCCACCACCTCGGGTATATATGTAAACAATCTTTCATCAAAATTCGGTGAAAATTTCATACCTTATGTCCCATATCAGTTATATCAAAACATGTTCCGATTTGGACCAAATATTATTAAGTACACTAGCTACATCTAAAAATAAACCGATCTGAACTATATACGACACGGATGTTGAAAAGCCTAACGTAAGTTACTATGTAAAATTTCAGTGAAATTGGATTATAAATGCGCTTTTTATGGGGCAAAGACTTTAAATCGAGAGATCGGTCTACATGGCAGCTATATTCAAATCTGGATCGATCTGGGCAAAATTGAAGAAGGACGTCGAAGAACCTAACTAAACTCATTGTCTCAAATTTCAGCGACATCGGACAATAAATGCGTCTTTATGGCCCCAAAACCTAAAACCTAGATATCGGTCTATATGGCAGCTATATCTAAATTTGGACCGATCTGTGCGATATTGCAGATGTATGTCAAGGAGCTTAACTTAACTCACTGTCCCAAATTTCGGCGACATGGACAATAAATGAGCATTTTATGGGCCCAAAACCTTAAATCAAGAAATCGGTCTATATAGCAGCTATATCCAAATCTGAACCGATCTGGGCCAAACTGAAGAAAGATGTCGAGGGGCCTAACGACACTCACTGTCCCAAATTTCAGCAAAATCGGGTAATAAATGTGACTTTTATGGGCCTAACACCATAAATCGGAGGATCGGTCTATATGGCAGCTATATCCAAACCTAAACCGATCTGGGCCAAATTGACAAAGGATGTCGAAGGGCCTAACACAACTCACTGTCCCAAATTTCAGCAAAATCGGATAATGAATGTGGCTTTTATGGGCCTTACACCATGAATCGGAGGATCGATCTATATGGCAGCTATATCCAAATCTGGACCGATCTGAGCCAAATTAACGAAGGATGTCGAAGGGCCTAACACAACTCACTGTCCCAAATTTCAGCAAAATCGGATAATAAATGTGGCTTTTATGGGCCTAAGACCCTAAATCGGCGGATCGGTCTATATGGGGGCTATATCAAGATATAGTCCGATATAGCCCATCTTCGAACTTAACCTGCTTATGGACAAAAAAAGAATCTGTGCAAAATTTCAGCTCAATATCTCTATTTTTAAAGACTGTAGAGTGATTTATTCCAATCGGATAATAATTGCGCACTCTAGAGGCTCAAAAAGTCAAGACCCAAGATCGGTTTATATGGCAGCTATATCAGGTTATGGACCGCTTCAAACCATACTTGGCACAGGTGTTGGATATTATAATAAAACACGTCGTGCAAAATTTCATACCAATCGGTTAAGAATTGCGCACTCTAGAGGCTCAAGAAGTCAAGTTCCCAGATCTGTTTATATGACAGCTATATCAGGTTATGGACCGATTTGAACTATACTTGGCACACTTGTTGGACATCATAACAAAATACTTCGTGCAAAATTTCATTCCAATCGGATAATAATTGCGCACTCTAGAGGCTCAAGAAGTCAAGACCCAAGATCGGTTTATATGGCAGCTATATCAAAACATGGAGCGATATGGCCCATTTACGATACCAACTGACCTACGCTAATAAGAAGTATTTGTGCAAAATTTCAAGCGGCTAGCTTTACTCCTTCGGAAGTTAGCGTGCTTTCGACAGACAGACGGATGGACGGACGGACAGACGGCGGACATGACTAGATCGACATAAAATGTCGCGACGATCAAAAATATATATATACTTTATGGGGTCTCAGACGAATATTTCGAGTAGTTACAAACAGAATGACGAAATTAGTATACCCCCCATCCTATGGTGGAAAGTATAAAAACAACCGAACTTTGAATGCATAATTTATGCCCTCATAGCAGCCTTATCGATAAATGGTCCGATTTTGACCAACTTCGACTTGGATATTGAGTGGTCTAATAAGTACAAGTCATTGTTCAATTTTGCAGAACAAAATATTGGTCTTTTTGGTAGCCATATCCAAATATAGATCGATCTGAATAATATACGACACTGATGCTGAAAAGCCTAACATAAGTTACTGTGTCAAATTTTAACGAAATCGGATTATAAAATGTGCCTTTTATGGGGCCAAGACCTTCAATCGAGAGATCGGTCTATATGGCAGCTATGTTCAAATCTAAACCGATCTGGGCCAAATTGAGGAAGGATGTCGAGTGGCCTTTCACAACTTACTGTCCCAAATTTTATGAACCTAAGACCCCAAATCGACGGATCGGTCTGTATGGAAGCTATATCAACATATAGTCCGATGCAGTCTATCTTCGAACTTAATCTGCTTATGGACAAAAAAAGAATCTGTGCAAAGTTTCAGCTCTATATCTCAATTTTTAAAGATTGTAGCGTGATTTCAACAGACAGACGGACAGACGGACGGACATGTCTAGATCGTCTTAGATTTGTACGCAGATCACGAATATATATCTATTATTATCTATTACATATTGTTTGTCTGCTCTGTATAGCCTCAAAAACGGCAGACCGATTTTCATGAAATTTTCACAGATGGTAGAGTTTGGGCCCCCGGTGAAAATAGGATACTAAATTTTTTGATATTCGAAGGGGGCCGGACTTTCCCCCATATCCCAATTTTCAATAACGCCAGATCTCGGAGGTGCGTGCACCGATTTAAGCGAAATTTTGTATGCCACCTTATGGTACCCCAAAAACACGGAATTGGTTAGGGTCGAAATTTTGGGGTGAAATAACCTGGGGGGACGCCCCATCCCAAAACCCACCCAAACGGACATGTGTAGCGATCAAATGACAGGTATTTCCGGGGGGGTCTTTAACGTCCCAAAAAGCCCCAAGAGGACACTTTTACCGCTTTGGGCAATATGGGTATCAAATGAAAGGTATTTGCGAGTAGAGTACGAAGTAGGCATTAATATGTTACCCTAAGTATCGGGGGGCCCCCAACCCCCAAAAACACCACTTTAACCGCTTTGAGTAATAGGGGTATAAAAAAAAGTATTTAAAAGTAGAATACAAATCTGCGACCAAAAATTATTTTTTGGTGTCTGAGGGCACTCCCCAGCACCCAAAACGCCCCAGCAGGAAAAATTTTGCGATTGGAAAAATAGGGATATCAAGTGAAAGGTAGAGTCTAATGCTGATATAAAAATGTATTTCTTGTCGTATGTACCTCCCCACTCCCCAAAACCCCTCAGCAAGACTTGTTTACCGATTGGGACAATATGGGTTTCAAACGAAAGATATTTGTAAACTGAGTACACATCTGTTATAAGAATTTCGTCCAAGGTGTATAGGGGGCCTCCCCAATTCCAAAATCACCCAAAACGGGATAAATGTCCAACGTCACATAACGGGTATCGAATGAAAGGTCTTTGGGACTTGACTACGAATCTGGTATGTACAATTAGGACAGGGTCATGGACCCTGCCCATGCATTAAATACCCGTCAATAGGACGTGTAGTTCGATCGGGATAATACGTCAACTAAAAGGAAGGTCTATGGCAGTATATTTCGAATCCAATGTTGGTATAAGGATTCAAGTATCTGGGTCACGTCCTACCATTTCGCAGGACAGTAGATCGCGACAATAAAAGACTCAAATAAATTGTCTTTTAGTTCTAAGCGTGGGGGGGGGGGGAGTTTGCGAACCTCTCCTCCCAATAAATGCAATGCCAAACTGTCGTGTAGGATGACCGATAATATATTGTACTCAAATGAAAGTACGTGTAAGAGGGCAATCCCCCTTCCCCTATCCTACCCAAAAAAAGGAATTAAGAATAATATGTGAAGGCCGATCTGGATTGAAAATGACAGAAATAAAAGGTTGTAGAGTACACTTTTTACCCTCAAATTGAGATGGACATCGGAGGACATGTTGATCATTAAGAATGTGGTATCCCAAGTGGTCGCTTTGAAATATGATTTTGAATGTAGATAATCAATACAAAAACGAGACCCATAGCCCAGAATATTTTGATAGCCTTCTTCAAAATGCTTGACATTATGGGAATCAAACAAAATAGTGCTCAAGCACGATGCTGATATTACTTCAGGGTCCGCCTCTAAACTCCCTTCAAACCGGTCATGATTGCCTACTATAGTGATAAATAATAGGTATTTGATAGCAGAAACGAATTTGATATCAAAGTTTGAGACCAAATGTGTGGGGGTCAAATCAAAGAAATTTGAGAGTAGAGCACGATGCTGATATTTTTCAGGGCTAAGTATGGGTTAATGCTGGCAACATTTGTGAGATACTATGCCATGTAAAACTTCTCTCCAAAGAGGTGTCGCACTACGGTACGCCGTTTGGACTCGGCTATAAAATGGAGGCCTCTTATCATTGAGCCTAAAACTTGAATCGGACTGCACTCACTGATAATTGAGAAGTTTGCCCCTTTTCCTTAGTGGAATGCTAATGGGCAAAATGTGTTGATTGCTTGTAAGTACGTGGGTGGCCAAATCGTCCTGGGCCAAAAAAGTGACATGTGCAAAATTTTGTGACAATCGGACAACAAATACGACCTGCACTTTGATTACAAGAATACATGGACTCACAGACGGACAGATGGACATGGACTAAATCGAATCAGAAAGTGATTCTGAGTCGATCGGTATACTTATCAATGGTCTAGCTCTTTTCCTTCTTAGCTTTGCAAACAAATGCAAAAACCTATAATATCCTGTGCCACAGTGTTGGTGTTGTGTTGTGTATGGTGTGTGTATTTATATTTGACGTCTTCGTATATGTTCAGATCGGTTCAGATTTAGATATACCCCCTATACATATCTTTCATCTGATTTGGACTTTAAGGACTAAATTTCAGCGAAAAACTCCGTAAAGCCAACCGAACCTTGAGATTATTTTTTGAAGCTAAAACTTCAATAAAATTTTGCATTTGGTGACACTACATTTTGAATCATATATATAACAAGTAAAAAGGCGTTAAGTTCGGCCGGGCCGAACTTTGTATACCCACCACCTTGGGTATATATGTAAACCACCTTTAATCAAAATTCGGTGACAATTTCATACCTTCTGTCCCATATCAGTTATATCCAAATATGTTCCGATTTGGACCAAATACTAACAAGTAAGAGCGTGCTAAGTTCGGCCGGGCCGAATCTTATATACCCTCCACCATTGATCGCATTTGTCGAGTTCTATGCGCGGTATCTCTTTTTAGACAAACATAGAATATTGAATAAGAACTGTTATCCTATTGGAGCTATATCAAGTTATAGCCCGATTCGGACCATAATTGAATGCTGATTGACATTGTAGAAGTCATTGTGTAATATTTCAGTTCATTCGGATAAGAATTGCGCCATGTAAGGGCTCAAGAAGCAAAATCGGGAGATAGGTTTATACGGGAGCTGTATCAAGCTATTGATCGATTCAGACCATACTAGACACGTATGTTGAAGGTCATGAGAGAAGGCCTTGTACAAAACTTCAGCCAAATTGGATAATAATTGCGCCCTCTAGAGGCTCAAGAAGTCAAGACCCAAGATCGGTTTATATGACAGGTATATAAGGTTATGAACCGATTTGAACCATACTTGGCACAGTTATTGGATATCGTAACAAAACACGTCGCGCAAAATTTCATTCCAATTGGATAAGAATTGCGCACTCTAGAGGCTCAAGAAGTCAAGACCCCAGAACGGTTTATATGGCAGCTATATCAGGTTATTTACCATACTTGGCACAGTTATTGGATATAATAACAAAACACGTCGTGCGAAATTTCATTCCAATCGGATAAGAATTGCGCACTCTAGAGGCTCAAAAAGTCAAGACCCAAGATCGGTTTATATGGCAGCTATATAAACCGACCTACACTAATAAGAAGTATTTGTGCAAAATTTCAAGCGGCTAGCTTTTCTCCTTCGGAAGTTAGCGTGCTTTCGACAGACAGACGGACGGACGGACAGACGGACGGACATGGCTAGATCGACATAAAATTTCACGACGATCAAGAATATATATACTTTATGGGGTCTCAGACGAATATTTCGAGTAGTTACAATCAGAATGACGAAATTAGTATACCCCCCATCTTATGGTGGAGGGTATAATAAGTACATTAGCTACATCTAAAAAAAAACCGATCTGAACTGTTTTCGACACAGATGTCTAAAAGCCTAACATAAGTCACTGTGTTAAATTTCAGTGAAATCGGATTATAAATGCGCCTTTTATGGGGCCAAGACTTTAAATCGAGATATCGGTCTACATGGCAGATATATATATCCAAATCTGGATCGATCTGGGCAAAACTGAAGAAGGACGTCGAAGAGCCTAACCAAACTCACTGTATCAAATTTCAGCGACATCGAGCAATAAATGCGTCTTTTATGGCCCCAAAACCTAAAACCTAGATATCGGTCTATATGACAGCTATATCGAAATCTGGACCGATCTGTGCGATATTGCAAAAGTATGTCAAGGGGCTTAACTTAACTCACTGTCCCAAATTTCGGCGACATCGGACAATAAATGAGCATTTTATGGGCCCAAAACCATAAATCAAGAAATCGGTCTATATGGCAGCTATATCCAAATCTGGACCCATCTAGGCGAAATAGACGGAGGATGTCGAAGGGCCTAACACAACCTACTTCTCCAAATTTAAGCAAAATCGGATAATAAATGTGGCTTTTATGGGCCTAAGACCCTAAATCGGAGGATCGGTCTATATGGCAGCTATATCCAAATCTGGACCGATCTGAGCCAAATTAACGAAGGATGTCGACGGGCCTTGCACAATTCACTGTACCGAGTTTTATCAAAATCGGATAATAAATGTGACTTTTGTGGGCCTAAAACCCTAAACCGGAGGATCGGTCTATATGGCAGCTATATCGAAATCATGGCCGATCTGGGCCAAATTAATGAAGGAATTGTCGAAAGGCCTAACACAACTCACTGTCCCAAATTTCAGTAAAATCGGATAATAAATGCGTCTTTTATGGGCCTAAGACCCCAAATCGGCGGATAGGTCTATGTGGAGGCTATATCAAGATATAGTCCGATATAGCCCATCTTCTAACTTAACCTGCTTATGGACAAAAAAAAGAGTCTGTGCAAAATTTCAGCTCAATATCTCTATTTTTGAAGATTGTAGCCCATTAAAGCCGAAGACGGACAGACGGACGGACATGTCTAGATCGTCTTAGATTTTTACGCTGATCAAGAATATATATACTTTATAGGGTCGGAAATGGATATTTCGATGTGTTGCAAACGGAATGACAAAATGAATATACCCCCATCCTTCGGTGGTGGGTATAAAAAGGATATAAGGGAAGATTTGGTCTGCTATTGGAGCGATATAAAGATATGGTCTGGTTTGGACCACAATTAAATTATATGTTGAAGACCTATGTACAATGTCAGCCAATTCGAATAAGAATTGCGCCCTTTGGGGGCTCAAGAAATAAAATAGAGAGATCGTTTTATATGGGAGCTGCATCGGGCTATAGACCGATTCAGACCATAATAAACACGTATGTTGATGGTCATGAGAGGATCCGTCATACAAAATTTCAGGCAAATCGGATAATAATTGCGACCTCTAGAGGCTCAAGAAGTCAAGATCCCAGATCGGTTTATATGGCAACTATATCAGGTTAATAACCGATTTGAACCTTATTTGACATAGTTGTTAGAATAAAATACGTCTTGCAAAATTTCAGCCAAATCGGATAATAATTGCGCACTCTAGAGGCTCAAGAAGTCAAGTCCCCAGATCTGTTTATATGACAGCTATATCAGGTTATGAACCGATTTGAACCATACTTGGCACAGTTGTTGGATATCATAACAAAACACGTCGTGCACAATTTCATTGCAATCGGATAAGAATTGCGCAATCTAGAGACCCAAGAAGGCAAGACCCAAGATCGGTTTATATGGCAGCTACATCAAAACATGGACCGATATGGCCCATTTGCAATACCAACCGACCTACACTAATAAGAAGAATTTGTGTAAAATTTCAAGCGGCTAGCTTTACTCCTTCGGAAATTTCGCAAGACGTTTTTTATACCCACCACCGAAGGATGGGGGTATATTCATTTTGTCATTCCGTTTGCAACACATCGAAATATCCATTTCCGACCCTATAAAGTATATATATTCTTGATCAGCGTAAAAATCTAAGACGATCTAGACATGTCCGTCTGTCTGTTGAAATCACGCTACCGTCTTTAAAAATAGAGATATTGCGCTGAAATTTTGCACAGATTCTTTATTTGTCCATAAGCAAGTTAAGTTCGAAGATGGGCTATATCGGACTATATCTTGATATAGCCCCCATGTAGACGGATCCGCCGATTTAGGGTCTTAGGCCCATAAAAGCCACATTTATTATCCGATTTGCTGAAATTCGGGGCAGTGAGTTGTGTTAGGCCCTTCGACATTCTTCGTTAATTTGGCTCAGATCGGTTCAGATTTGGATATAGCTGCCAGATAGACCCATCCTCCGATTTATGGTGCTAGTCCCATAAAAGGTACATTTATTGTCCGATTTTGCTGAAATTTGGGACAGTGAGTTGTGTTAGGCCCTTCGACATCTTCCGTCAATTTGGTTTAGATCGGTCCTGATTTGGATATAGCTGCCATATAGACCGATCCTCCGATTTAGGATCTTAAGCCCATAAAAGCCACATTTATTATCCGATTTCGCTGAAATTTGGGACAGTGAGTTGTGTTAGGCCCTTCTACATTTTCCGTCAATATGACTCAGATCTGTTCAGATTTGGATATAGCTGCCATATAGACCGATTCTCCAATTCAGGGTCTTAGGTCCATAAAAGCCACATTTATTATCCAATTTTGCGAAAATTTGGGACAGTGTGTTGTATTAGGCCCTTTAACATCCTACGTCAATTTGGCTCAGATCGGTCCAGATTTGGATATAGCTGCATATAGAACGATCTCTCGGTTTTAGGTTTTGGGGCCATAAAAAGCGCATTTATTGTCCGATGTTGCCGAAATTTGGGACAAAGAGTTAAGTTAAGCCCCTCCACATATTTCTGCAATTTGGTCTAGATCGATCAAGATTTGTATATAGCTGCCATAAAAACCGATTATGAATTTTCGACCGGATTTTGAGGAAAGGTGGTTGACATATATATCCGAGGTGGTGGGTATCCAAAGTTCAGCCCGGCCGAGCTTAACGACTTTTTACTTGTTATTGTTACTTTCAACAACTATGCCAAATAAAGTACAAGTCGGTTCATAACCTGATTTAAGTGCCATATAAACCGATCTGAGATCTTGACTTCTTGAGCCTCTAGAGGCCGCAATTATTATCCGATTTGCCTGAAATTTTGAACGACGGATCCTCTCATGACCATCAACAAACGTGTTTATTAGGGTCTGAATCGGTCTAAAGCCCGATACAGATCCCATATAAATCGTTCTCTCTATTTTACTTAGTGAGCCCCAATGGGCGCAATTCTTATACGAATTGGCTGACATTTTACACAGGCCTCCCACATGTAATTTAATTGTGGTCCAAACCATATCTCGATATCGCTCGAATAACAGAGCAAATCTTTTCTTATATCCGTATTTGCCTAAGAAGAGATGCCAGGAAAAGAGCTCGACAAATGCGATCTATGGTGGAGGGTATATAAGATTCGGCCCGGCCGAACTTAGCACGCTTTTACTTGCGCATTTATAATTCCAACCAACCTATACTAATAGGAAGTATTTATTCACATTTTCTCGCGAAAGTTAGCGTGCTTTCCACAGACACACCGATGGGAAAGGCCAGATCGACACACTTTATCAAGACGATCAAGAATATATATACTTTATGGGGTCTTAGATCAAAATTCCGAGGTGTTACAAACGGAATATACCCTCCACCCATCCTATGGTGGAGGTTATGAAAAAACGAAAGCAACATTATAAAAACTAATACCACTAACGTAGTAGAATGTTTTGTTAAAAAATTAAATTATAACAATTTTTTTTATCTTTCGACATTCTGAGTCGATTTTGCAATGTCCGTCCGTCCGTCAGTACGACAGTCTGTTTTGAAATCACGATAGCGGTCGAACGCGTACAGATAGCCGCTTGACATTTTGCTCAGATATTTAGGATTGATGTAGGTGGTTGGGGATTGCAAATGGGCTATATCGGTTCAGATGTAGATATATCTCCCATAAAAATCTTGAGCCCTTACAGGCAGGAATTTTTGTCTGATTTGGCTCAAATTTTGCACGTAGTGTTCTGTTTTTTTTTTTCAACAACTGCTCTAAGTACGGTTTTAATCGGTTTATAACCTGTTATAGCTCCCATATAAACCGATCTCCAGATTTGACATCTTGAGTCCTTACAAGCCGGAATTTTTGTCGGATTTGGCTGAAATTGAGCATATAGTGGTTTGTTATGACTTTCAACAACTGTGTCAAGTACGTTCCAAATCGATCTATAACCTGATATAGCTCCCATGTAAACCTATCTCCCGATTTGAATTCTTGAGGCCTTCGAAGCCGCAATTTTTGTTCGAATTGGCGGAAATTTTGCGTGTGGTGTTCTGTTAGTACTTTAAAATACGGTCCAAATCAGTCGATAACCTGATATTGCTCCCATGTGAACCGGTCTCTTGATCATGCTAGTTCGGTTTCTAAAAGCTTTAATTTTTTTGGTTTGCCCTTCAACTTAATTTATTTTGTATGAATTTTTAGCAGAATCCATGCTGGTGGATTTCAAGATTTCGTGTGGCCGAACTTAGCACGCTTTTACTTGTTTTATCCTCCACCATAGCATGGGGGTACACTAATTTCGTTATTCCGTTGCTAACACTTTGAAATATTCGTCCAAGTCCCCGTAAAGTATATATGTTCTTGATTGTCATGACATTTTAGGTCGATCAAGCCATGTCCGTTCGTCTGTCTGCCCGTCCGTAATTTAATTTATGTAATTTTGTAAAACGGCTTCTTCCATGACTTTCAACATACGTGTCAAATATGGTATGGAGCCGTCTATAGCCTGATACAGCTCCCATTTAAACCGTTCTACCGATTATGCTTCTTCAGCACCCACAAGTCGCAATTTTTATCCAAATTGACTGAAATAGTACCCAATGACTTCTACTATGGTCTTCAACATTTTATTCATTTATGGTCCGAATCGGACTATAACTTGATATAGTTGCAATAGCATACCAATCCTTATCCATTATGCAATCCATGGAGGAGGGCCCGGACGAACAAAAGACGCTCTGCTTGTGTTTTGTCTCAATACATTTAACCCCATAACTTTAAAAATAGTTTTACCAAACCTTCATCTGGCGTTGGAATTGTATGCATTGCCAGTAAAAGAAAACACGTATATTGTTCTAATAAGCCGCCTCATAATAGCAAGCAAGTAAAGTCAATATTTGACATGTTCATGTTTTAGCTCACCTTCATTTACTTACCTCTGTTAAAGCGACTGTTAACGCTCTAAACCCCCATTCCGACATTGAAGGCCTTCTAAGCTAACAAGCAAATATATTGACCAACAAGGGGGTTTCGTAAACGATGTACAAGTACTTGTTGCTGGCATGGGTTATGTTGTTGATGTGGTCTTTCATTTGTACCACTTCTAGGTATGCCTCAGTTTACTTTAATAAGGCCATTAGTTAAAATAATCTGCCATCCGTTTCGCTTGTTCCTTTTATGACCATTGATGCATGGTCTAAGTGAACTCTTTAAAGAAGTTCCTTTATGACCTGTTTACCTAGTCCCTTTTTATTGGAGAAGAAGAAGAGAGAGAGAGAGAGTGAAACTTCTCAGGCGGCAATGGTCAAAAGGGTTGCGCTTTGTTTGCTATTAAATTAACATAATAATGAGATGAAAATCATGGTGAACGAGTTAATATGAAGAAGGAAGAAATGTCTGGCAAATGGTGAAAATAGGAGGAATGTCGATTTGATCTGCATCGCATAAAATCAAATTTTGATTATGGGTGATTGGTATAAATCAAATCAAATCAAATCAAATCAAATCAAATCAAATCAAATCAAATCAAATCAAATCAAATCAAATCAAATCAAATCAAATCAAATCAAATCAAATCAAATCAAATCAAATCAAATCAAATCAAATCAAATCAAATCAAATCAAATCAAATCAAATCAAATCAAATCAAATCAAATCAAATCAAATCAAATCAAATCAAATCAAATCAAATCAAATCAAATCAAATCAAATCAAATCAAATCAAATCAAATCAAATCAAATCAAATCAAATCAAATCAAATCAAATCAAATCAAATCAAATCAAATCAAATCAAATCAAATCAAATCAAATCAAATCAAATCAAATCAAATCAAATCAAATCAAATCAAATCAAATCAAATCAAATCAAATCAAATCAAATCAAATCAAATCAAATCAAATCAAATCAAATCAAATCAAATCAAATCAAATCAAATCAAATCAAATCAAATCAAATCAAATCAAATCAAATCAAATCAAATCAAATCAAATCAAATCAAATCAAATCAAATCAAATCAAATCAAATCAAATCAAATCAAATCAAATCAAATCAAATCAAATCAAATCAAATCAAATCAAATCAAATCAAATCAAATCAAATCAAATCAAATCAAATCAAATCAAATCAAATCAAATCAAATCAAATCAAATCAAATCAAATCAAATCAAATCAAATCAAATCAAATCAAATCAAATCAAATCAAATCAAATCAAATCAAATCAAATCAAATCAAATCAAATCAAATCAAATCAAATCAAATCAAATCAAATCAAATCAAATCAAATCAAATCAAATCAAATCAAATCAAATCAAATCAAATCAAATCAAATCAAATCAAATCAAATCAAATCAAATCAAATCAAATCAAATCAAATCAAATCAAATCAAATCAAATCAAATCAAATCAAATCAAATCAAATCAAATCAAATCAAATCAAATCAAATCAAATCAAATCAAATCAAATCAAATCAAATCAAATCAAATCAAATCAAATCAAATCAAATCAAATCAAATCAAATCAAATCAAATCAAATCAAATCAAATCAAATCAAATCAAATCAAATCAAATCAAATCAAATCAAATCAAATCAAATCAAATCAAATCAAATCAAATCAAATCAAATCAAATCAAATCAAATCAAATCAAATCAAATCAAATCAAATCAAATCAAATCAAATCAAATCAAATCAAATCAAATCAAATCAAATCAAATCAAATCAAATCAAATCAAATCAAATCAAATCAAATCAAATCAAATCAAATCAAATCAAATCAAATCAAATCAAATCAAATCAAATCAAATCAAATCAAATCAAATCAAATCAAATCAAATCAAATCAAATCAAATCAAATCAAATCAAATCAAATCAAATCAAATCAAATCAAATCAAATCAAATCAAATCAAATCAAATCAAATCAAATCAAATCAAATCAAATCAAATCAAATCAAATCAAATCAAATCAAATCAAATCAAATCAAATCAAATCAAATCAAATCAAATCAAATCAAATCAAATCAAATCAAATCAAATCAAATCAAATCAAATCAAATCAAATCAAATCAAATCAAATCAAATCAAATCAAATCAAATCAAATCAAATCAAATCAAATCAAATCAAATCAAATCAAATCAAATCAAATCAAATCAAATCAAATCAAATCAAATCAAATCAAATCAAATCAAATCAAATCAAATCAAATTTTTTTTTATTTTATTTTTTTTATTTTTTTTTTTTTTTAGTTTAACATTTTATTATTGAAATTCATAACTTCAAGATACATTTAGCAATTCTCCTCGCGAAGCTGAGCTTGTTTGCAAGGACGAAAAAAAAAAAAAAAAAGTATATAGAATATAAAAAGTTGCATTATTATGTTTGTTAAAAATATTACTAATTAATAAATTAATGAATAATGGTTATGGTTATCTTCATTGCGATGCGATTAGAACCCTTCTGATTTCTTTTTTACGCTTCTTTTGGCTGGTTATGGTGATGATATCCGATGGCATTGCATTCCAGGTATTTGGCAAGGTATTTGGCAGTTGATAGTTGAGGGCATTTTTTCCGTATTTTGTTCTAATTTTTGGCGTTTTAAATAGTGATTTTGATTTTCTTCTTGTGTTGTATGTGTGGTTAATGGGTTTCAGCAGATTTATATCATCGAACTCATTCATTATCACAGATTTATAAAGATTTGTTACGTTTAAAATGTTATGTTGTTTTAGAAAGTTCGAGACCATTTCTGGTGAAAATTCATAGTGTTGGTTTTGATTTTGTGTATATTGAGTGTTTCTATGTGTTATAGTATTTAAGATATTGCTGTTTTCTTTGTGCGATTTGTTTCTCATTAAGGTTTTTATTAGTCTTTTTTGAGTTTTTTGTATAATTTTAATGTGACTTGAGGTTCCAAAGGCCGTTATGCCGTGTCTGATATGCGATTCACCCAGTGTAAAGTATACTTGTTTAGTTATGGAGAGTGGTGCGCAGTTATTCAAATGGTACAATATATAGGATGTTGAACGAAGTTTATTGTTTAGCAAGTTTATGTGTGTTTTCCAATTGAAGTTTCGGTCAACTGTTACGCCTAAGTATTTATACGTGTCCACAGCTTCAAGAAATTGATCACATTTTCCATTACACATTTCATATGTAGATTTATTGTCATGTAGACAATCGTAGTTATGGAATTTTATTTGTATATTTGAAGATTTTAGATGTGGTTGGCGAATATGCATAACTTTAGATTTGTTTGCATTGATTATCAGACCATTGTCGTGACACCATCTTGATATAACATTGAACTCAGATTGCAAGATTTTTACAGCTTCTGATGGGTCCTTGTGACGCACAACAATGGCTGTATCATCTGCATATGCAAATGCTTCACTGTTTGTCGTGACGTTTATTAATTCATTTGCATATATTAGATACAATATGGGTCCAAGTTTTGAACCCTGCGGTACACCGTAATTGGATTGCATTTCACTGCTATAATTGGCATCAATTTTAACTTTGAACGTTCTTTTATGTAAATATTCATTGAACCACTTTAGGCATTGTCCTCGTATTCCATTTCTTTCCAACACACTTAAAAGGTTTGAATGGGGTAGGGTATCAAATGCTTTACTAAAGTCTATAAACAATACTAAACAGTTCATATTATTATCTAGTTGTTGATTTATATAAGACGAGAAATGACCTAACAGTTTATTTATATTTTTGCCTTTTTGGAAACCATACTGTTGTCTGTTGATGATACCATATTTATTCAAAAAACCGTTTAATCTTCTCACTATTACTTCTTCTAGTATTTTTTCAAATAATGGCAGTATTGAAATAGGCCTGTAATTATTATAGTCTGATTTTGTGCCGGATTTGTAAATAGGTCTGACTATTGACGTTTTAAGATCAGACGGAACTATTCCTTCATCAATACTCGAGTTAATAAGTGAGGTTATTACAGGGGTAAGTTTTCTCGCATTGTTTTTTATATCTATAGGCCTTATTCCATCAACTCCTGCTCCTTTGTTGACATTCAGAGTTCTGAGAATGTTGGAAATTTCAGCTTCATCCGTATTTTCAAGAAATATTGTGTTTTGAACAATACGTGGAGTTTGAATTAATGTTTTTATTTCGCATTTGTGGATAATATTATTTACGTTTTCCTTAAATTTAACTGCGAAGTTTTCTGTTATAGTTTTTAGGTCTGCTGATTTAAAGTTTTTCTTTATAACATCGTCTACATTATCAGTCTTTTTTCCAATAATGTCGTTTATAAGGCACCAAGTTCCTCTTATATTGTTTCTATTTTTTTCAAATTCTCTTCTTCTATATTCGTTTTTTGCGTTATTTATGATTACATTTAATTTATTGTTAAAAAATTTGTATTCTTTTTCTTTCTGTGTATTGTTTTTGCTTTTCTTATAGCTTTGGTATAATTTATTTCTCACATCACAGTACTTTATAATTTGATCGTTTAGCCATGGAAAGTCGTTTCTTTGTTTAAGTTTTCTTTTGTTTTGTTTTGATTTATTGTAGATTTCGTGAAATGTTTTGCATACAATTTGATATTTTTCTTCGCAAGTATTATTTTAGTTTAAAACGATGTCCCAGCTTGTGTTGTTTATAAACCAATTTAATTTGCGTTTATCAATGCTAACTTTAACTTTATTTTCTTGGTTTGATTTCTCACAGTGTATATTACTAGAAACATGTTGATCTTTTGTGTTTTTTTTGTTTGTGTATTTAAGGCAACCGAAAATGGCATAGTGATCAGAGAGAATACTTCTAATGACGAAGGCCTGAGCGGTCGTTATTTTGTTTGTTCGGACATACATATGATCAATGCATGATCCATTACCTTTGCCAGCGTCCCTCGTTATTGTGTTCACCTCACATTGTAGTCCATTTGCGGACATCATGTCTCGATACAAAGCAGTTGATTTGTCTTTCTCTTTGGCTATATTAATATTCATATCTCCTACAACCAATAACACTTTTCCTTTATTTATTAAGTTCATGTTTAGTTCAAGTTCGTTTATGAAATCTTTTACATTTAGAGAAGGTGGCCGATATATGGGCATAAGTATAATAGGGATTTTTTCTATACACATCTCAAGGGCTAATGACTCAAAGCTCTTTGTATTTAATAATTTTACGGTAAAGTTTATATCGTTTCGCATGTAAACTGCTATTCCTCCACCTTTATTTTTGCGGTTTAGAAACACACCATTAAAGTTTTGGATTGTGTATAGGCAGTTTTCTTCGTCCATTATGTTGGTTTCAACTAGTATGATTAATTTCACTTTATCTAATATTTTATTTATATCTGTTAAAAAGGCGTTGAAATTTTTTCTTAGAGACCTAATGTTCAGATATATGAAATTCATTTGGTACCTATGTAATTCATTTAATTCATTTATTTCATTAAAGCTGTTTAATGTTTGGGTTTTG
>NC_081552.1:40208818-40295792 GCF_963082655.1 Stomoxys calcitrans
AATACTTCTTATTAGTGTAGGTCGGTTAGTATTGTAAATGGGCCACATCGGTCCATGTTTTGATATAGCTGCCATATAAACCGATCTTGGGTCTTGACTTCTTGAGCCTCTAGAGTGCGCAATTCTTATCCGATTGAAATGAAATTTTGCATGACGTGTTTTGTTATGATATCCAACAACTGTGCCTGGTTCAAATCGGTCCATAACCTGATATAGCTGCCATATAAACCGATCTTGGGTCTTGACTTCTTGAGCCTCTAGAGTGCGCAATTCTTATCCGATTGGAATGAAATTTTGCACGAATTGTTTTGCTATGATATCCCACAACTGTGCCAAGTTTGGTACAAATCGGTCCATAACCGATAGATCCGACCATATTTAGATAATACTGTCATATAGACCGATCTGCTGATTAAGGGTCTTCGCTGAAATTTGAAGTAGTCTTCTCTTAGCATCTAAATATCCGGCTCAAATATAATTGATATCGGTCTATGTTCGGATATAGCTGACGATTAAGGCCCTTGAGCCCATAAAAGTTGCATTTATAACCTGGTTTTGCTGAAACTTGAAATAGTGAATAGAAACTCAAATTTGGTTCAGATCGGTCTTTATACAGATATTGCTGCCATAAAGATAGAGGGTCTTAATCCCCTAAACAGCGTATTTGTTGCCTGATTTCGCTGAAACTGTGACTTGTATAAGAAACTGAAAACTGTGACCGATTTAGGATCTTAGACGCATAAAAGCTATATTTACTATCCGAATTTTGAACAGTGATTTGTGTTAAGCTCCTCGACATCATTCTTCAATTTGGCTCAGATTGCTCCAGATTTGAAGATAGCTGCCATATAGACCGATCTCTCAATTTAAAGTTTTTGGCCCATAAAAGGCGCATTTATTATCCGATTTCGCCGAAATTTGGGACAGTGAGTTGGGATAGTTTAGCTCTTCGACATTTTTCTGAAACTTGGCCCAAATCGGTCAGGATTTGGATATAGCTGCCATATAGATCGATATTTCGATTTAAGGTCTTCACCCCATGCAGTCTTGACCCCATATTTGGTCCAAATCGGAACATATTTCGATATAGCTGCTATGGGGAATAAGGTATGCATTTTTCACCGGATTTTGACGAAAGGTGGTTTTCATATATATGCCCGTGGTGGTGGGTATCCAAAGTTCGGCCCGGCCGAACTTAACGCCATTTTACTTGTTTTAATTTCTATTATAAGGGGTCTACTACTGCAATCAATGATGCTGTAGGAAAGCAGATGATTTTTTACTAGCCGTATGATTTTTTACAAGCCTGATCAACGAACTGAGGTCCTGCTCTACCCTTTTGACTTTCCCGTGCCCCTTAGTATTTCCAAATATGTCAACAAAATGTAATCAGCAATTAAAAATTATAATTTAGCTCATCAATAAGGACCTCATTAACGAAAGAAAGAAATGTTTTCAAACAAATACCAAAAATTAAGAAAAGCTGATAATATTTAATATCTCATACCACAGTCTAAACTATGTTGGGTGCCATCCTGTCAGCAGTTACGTTACTCTGAAAAAGACACCAACCATAATGGTTCAGGTTTGACCAGGGAAATGATGGTTGGTTGTCTGTTTTCATCATTTGAAGTGAAACAAAACTTTGTTGCTTTAACAGATAATCAAAAGACCACGGGTGGTGGTCATACAACCTGGCAACAAACCAACCAAATACTCACTCTTTCGGACTTGTTCAACAGAAATGTTTGTGGTCTTAAATGGCTGCAAAGAAATTGAAAGGTATTGAATTGCACTTTGATTGGTTGATGATGATAAATGCCATAATTTAATATTTTATGTCAAATAAACGCAAAAGCAACAAAACCAGGAATCAGAAGAAAAGTGAGGTAAAAAACAGCTAAAAACAAACTTGAAAAAACAAGTAACAAGTAAAAGCGTGCTAAGTTCGGCCGGGCCGAATCTTATATACCCTCCACCATGGATCGCATTTGTCGAGTTCTTTTCCCGGCATCTCTTCTTAGGCAAAAAAGGATATAAGAAAAGATTTGCTCAGCTATTTGAGCGATATCAAGATATGGTCCGGTTTGGACCATAATTAAATTATATGTTAGAGACCTGTGTAGAATGTCAGCCAATTCGAATAAGAATTGCGTCCTTTGGGGGAAGTAAAAAACAGAGATCGATTTATATGGGAGCTGTATCGGGCTATAGACCGATTCAGACCATAATAAACACATATGTTGATGGTCATGAGAGAATCCGTCGTAGAAAATTTCATTCCAAGCGGATAAGAATTGCGCACTCTAGAGGCTCAAGAAGTCAAGATCCCATATCGGTTTATATGACAGCTATATCAGGTTATGAACCGATTTAAACCATACTTGGCATAGTTTTTGGATATCATAACAAAACACGTTGTGCCAAAATTCATTCAAATCGGATAAGAATTGCGCCCTCTATAGGCTGAAGAAGTCAAAACCCAAGATCGGTTTATATGGAAGCTATTTAAGATTATGAACTGATTTGAACCATACTTGGCACAATTGTTGGATATCATAACAAAATACGTCGTGCAAAATTGCAATCCAATCGGATAAGATTTGCGCCTTCTAGAGGTTCGAGAAGTCAAAACCCAAGATCGGTTTATATGGCAACTATATCAGGTTATGAACCGATTTGAACCATACTTGGCACATTTATTGGATATCGTAACAAAACACGTCGTGCAAAATTTCTTTCAAATCGGATAAGAATTGCGCACTCTAGAGGCTCAAGAAGTCAAGACCCAAGATCGGTTTATATGGCAGCTATATCAGGTTATGGACCGATTTGAACCATACTTGCCACAATTGTTGGATATCATAACAAAATACGTCGTGCAAAATTGCAATCCAATCGGATAAGATTTGCGCCTTCTAGAGGTTCGAGAAGTCAAAACCCAAGATCGGTTTATATGGCAGCTATATCAAAACATGGACCGATATGGCCCATTTACAATACCAACCGACCTACACTAATAAGAAGTATTTGTGCAAAATTTCAAGCGGCTAGCTTTACTCCTTCGGAAGTTAGCGTGCTTTCGACAGACAGACGGACAGACGGACGGACATGGCTAGATCGACATAAAATTTCGCGACGATCAAGAATATATACACTTTATGGGGTCTCAAGCGAACATTTCGAGTAGTTACAAACAGAATGACGAAATTAGTATGCCCCCCATCCTATGGTGGAGGGTATAAAAGGAAAGAAGGTTATAAAGGGGGTTAAAGAGTTAACTGCAAATTAAACGTTGTGAAATTTAAAACAAATAGTATTGCCTCTTCAATGGCCGGAATAAGCATCATCACTCCCCTGATCATAATGACCATGGCGTCGTCGCCAACCATAATGATGACGCGTTGATGATAACAATTGATAAGACCATAGCATACGATTCGCTTAAAAAAAGAAAAAACGCCACACTACCAATCATAATTATGATGATGAGAAAAATCCGCAAGCAGAAAAAAATGTAGCTCTATCTAAAATGAGCATAAAACAATTGTTTTTTGGTATGATTTTCACGTGTTCATCATCATTGTATATCGTAAAAAGATTTGGCCGAGATATTTAAAGACCTTTAATAAATTAAACATCACCGCAGCAGAGAGACAGATAGACGTCTTTTGCTAGCCCATGTACATGCATGAAGTCTATATGAAAGTTGCAAAGCTTATTGACCATAAGGGGGGAAGAAAAAATTAGGAGAAATTTTATATTTGAAGAAAATTTTATAGAAACTCAACTTTTTTTTTAAATATTTTTGAGAAGAAAATAAATTAAATGGAAATTTTATGAATTTTTTTTTGTAACAAAAATCATAAAACAAGTAAAAAGGCGTTTAGTTCGGCCGGGCCGAACTTTGGATACCCACCACCTCGGGTATATATGTAAACCACCTTTCATCAAAATCCGGTGAAAATTGCATGCCTTATGTCCCATAGCAGTTATATCGAAAAATGTTCCGATTTGGACTAAATAGTAAAGAGTACAAGTCATTGTTCAATTGTGTATAACAAAATATTGGTCTTTTTAGTAGCTATATCTAAAAATAAACCGATCTGAACCATGTACGACACAGATGTCGAAAAGCCTAACATAACTCACTGTGTCAAATTTCAGTGAAATCGGATTATAAATGCGCCTTTTATGGGGCCTAGACTGTAAATCGAGAGATCGGTCTACATATCAGCTATATCCCAATCTGCACCGATTTGAGTTAAGTTGCAGAAACATGTCAAAGAGTCTAACACAACGCACTGTCCCAAATATCAGCGAAATCGGACAATAAATGCGCCTTTTATGGCAACAAAACCTAAAACCGAGAGATCGTGCTATAAAGCAGCTATATCCAAATCTGGACTGATCTGTACCATATCGCAGAAGTATGTCAAGGGGCATAACTTAACTCACTGTGCCAAATTTCGGCGACATCGGGCAATAAATGCGCCTTTCATGGGCCCAAAACCTTAAATCGAGAGTTCGGTCTATATGGCAGCTATATCCAAATCTGAACCGATCAGGGCCAAATTGACGAAGAATGTTGAAGGGCCTAACGCAACTCACTGTCCCAAATTTCAGTAAAATCGGATAATAAATGTGGCTTTTATGGGCCTAAGACCCTAAATCGGCCGATTGGTCTATATGGGGGCTATATCAAGATATAGTCCGATATAGCCCATCTTCGAACTTAACCTGCTTATGGACAAAAAAAGAACCTGTGTACAATATCTCTATTTTTAAGGACTGTAGCGTGATTTCAATAGACAGACGGACAGACGGACGGACATGTCTAGATCGTCTTGGATTTTTACGCTGATCAAGAATATATATACTTTATAGGGTCGGAAATGGATATTTCGATATGTTGCAAACGGAATAAAAAAATGAATATACCCCCATCCTTCGGTGGTGGGTATAAAAATTTGTATTATAATTTTTATACCCACCACCGAAGGACTGTGGTATACTAATTTCAATATTCCGTTTGCAACACATCGAAATACAACATTCGGTTTAAGTTTGTATATTTACTAGCTGGACAGGGGCCGCTTCGCTACGCTTTCTCTTACTCTCTTATTTTGTCCGAACCCTGTCCTGTTTGGGGGTACTAGTACAGCCTTTCAGATATTTCGCTCCATGGTGGACATCATATTACTTTTTTGAAAATAGGGTAAAGGGAGGGTCGCCCATTAAAGTTCGGATGTTAGATATACTTCATTCTCTTTGTTTTGCTGGTGGATTAGAGATACCGAACCCTTTGCCCCGACAGTGGATACCAGATTCATACTCTACTCCTAAAAACCACATTTAACCTAAATATTGCTAAAGTCAGTGTATATGTATGGTTTATGAGGTGAGACGTCCCTGAAACAATTGGCCATAAATCTCATAACAGATTTGAGCCCCTTTTTGCAATTATCCAAAAAGTATATATATTTCGGATATATTATATAGATATAGCCACAGAGTCACAAGCTGTGAAAAAATTTGTCAACGCCTACTATATGAAAAATCCGCAATTACTTTTTGGGCAACCCAATAGCTTCCGCTTAAGGGTCTAAGGCCCATAAAAGCTGCATTTATTACCCGATTTCGCTGAAATTTTAAATAGTGAGTAGTTCTGATGTAGCCTCCTGACATCCAACTTTAATATAGTTCAGATCGGACTATATAAAGATATAGCTGCCATATAGGCCGATCTGCCAACAAAGGGTCTGAAGCCCATAAAAGCTTTATTTATTACCCGATTTCGCTGGAATTAGAAATAGTGGGTTGTTTTAAGCCTCAATGGCAGCTATATCTGGTTATAGACCGATTTGGATCATACTTGGCATAGGCTTTGAGAGTCGTAGAGGAACACTATGTGCAAATTTTCAGCCAAATCGGAGAAATATTGCGGATTCCAGGGGCTCAGGAAGTCAAAACGGGAGATCGGTGTATATGGGAGCTGTGTCAGGTTATGGACCGATTTAGCCACAGCTATTGAAAGTCAGAACAGAAAACTATGTGCAAAATTTCCGATAAATCGGATGAAAATTGAGGCTTCCACGGGCTCAAGAATTGAAATCAGGTGATCGGTTTATATGAGAGCTACATCAGGTTCTTGACCGATTTAAACGGTACATGTCACAGTTTTTAAGGGTCATAATAGAACACTATGTGCAAAATTTAAGCCAAATCGGATATAAATTGAGGCTTCCCTCAAGGCCTCAAGAAGTCATATCGGGAGATCGGCCAATATGGGAGCAATATCAGGTTATAGAGCCATTTGGCCGGTACTTAGCACGGTTGTTGAAAGTCATACCAGAACACTATATTTCAGTCAAACCAGACAACAATTCTGGCATCCAGGAGCTCAAGAAAAAATATCGAGAGATCGGTTAATAAATATACAAAATTACTGTCTGTTGAAATCACGTTACAGTATTTAAAAATTGAGATATTGAGATGAAATTTTGCACAGATTCTTTTTTTGTCTATAAGCAGGTTAAGTTCGAAGATGGGCTATATCGGACTATATCTTGATATAGCCCCCATATAGACCGATCCACCGATTTATGGTCTTAGGCCCATAAAGGCACATTTATTATCCGATTTTGCTGAAATTTGGGACAGTGAGTTGCGTTGGGCTCTTCGACATCCTTTGTCAATTTGGCTCAGATCGATCCAAATTTGGATATAGCTGCCATATAGACCGATCCTCAGATTTAGGGTCTTAGGCCCATAAAAGCCACATTTTATATCCGATTTGGATGAAATTCGGGACAGTGAGTTGTGTTGGGCCCATCGACATCCTTCGTCAATTTGGATCAGATCGGTCCAGATTTGGATATAGCTGTCATATAGACCGATCCTCCCAATTAGGGTCTTAAGCCCATAAAAGCCACATTTATTGTCCGATTTTGCTGAAATTTGGGACAGTGATTTGCCTTAGGCCCTTCGACATTTTTCCTCAATTTAGCACTGATCAGTTTAGATTTGGATATAGCTGCCATATAGACCGATCTCTCGATTTAAGGTTTTGGGCCCATAAAAAGCGCATTTATTGTCCGATGTCGCCGAAATTTGGGACAATGACTTGTGTTGGGCCCTTCGATATTTGTCTTCAATTTCGCACAGATCGGTCCAGATTTGGATATAGCTGCCATATAGACCGATCTCTCGGTTGAACAATGACTTGTACTTATAAGCATTTGGTCTAAATCGGATGATATCTATAGAGCTGCTATGGTTTACACTGTTCTTCTAAAGCAAGCTAAAGGTAACAGCTGATAACTGACAGAAGAAAGAATGCTATTACAGAGTCACAAGCTGTGAAAAAATTTGTCAACGCCGACTATATGAAAAATCCGCAATTACTTTTTGGGCAACCCAATAGAATAAAGTTATGCCCTGAATCCATGGTTTCCAAGATTCGTCCCGGCCGAACTTAGCACGAATGTTAGCCCTCACTTATATATCCCACCTCCTTTATTCAACAGTTCTGCCCATCTGAAAGCAATTCTCAGTGGTATTCTTGGCAAAGTGGATAGCTAGCCCGCCAAACGGCCGTTGGTGAATTGGCCAGAAAACAATGCTATAAAATAAACACTACACGTTGACCTTTAAGATCAAGTGTAACACAAATTGCAATGAACCGATTTTTTTCACCTTTTCTCTGTTTTTTTTTTTTTTTTTTTTGCTTTTTGCATTCTGCTAAAGCATTTTGTGAACGTCTTCGCTAACTTTGACTTTAAGTTGAACATGAATTTGGTGTTGTACCATAGGAGCCAACTAAATCTGCAAGAAGTAGAAAAAATAAAGGCAGTAATGTAATGCGTTTTTTCATTTGTTAGGAGTCCACTGCGTGAACCATTTACTTGGGTGCATTGAAGTTTTTATGTTTTTTTTTTGGTTGGAATGAAAACGCAAAAAAAATCAAAGTCAACAATCAGTTTTTCGTTCGATCTTGTATTCACTTACACGTGAGAGATAGGTTATATTAACATTGTCTTTCCTTTTGTAACAGACAAAGTTAATGATTTTAGGCTCTAATGAATTGGCAAAGAATTTGGTATAATACACTCGGAGAAAATTTGTTAGTAAAAAAAGCAACATTTTCTGAAGAGACAACAAACAGTCTGCTAAAAATGCAGCAGCAGTAGTTTTTCGCCAAAGCAGCAAACATTTTCTGCAAATGGCAAATAGTTTAAACTAGTTAAGGAATTAAAAAAGTAATTCAGTAATTTTGGCATTGCATCTTATCATATGGTATTACAGGTACTAGAGTATATTTTGTTCTTATTTCTAAACAAGTAAAAGCGTGCTTAGTTCGGCCGGGCCGAATCTTATATACCCTCCACCATGGATCGCATTTGTCGAGTTCTTTTCGCGGAATCTCTTCTTAGGCAAAACAGAATATAAGAAAAGATTTGCTCTGTTATTAGAGCGATAACAAGATATGGTCCGGTTTGGACCACAATTAAATTATATGGCAGCTATATCAGGTTTTGGACCGATTTGAACTATACTTGGCACAGTTGTTGAATATCATAGCAAAACATGTCGTGCAAAATTTCATTCCAGTCGGATAAGAATTGCGCACTCTAGACGCCCAAGAAGTCAAGACCCAAGATCGGTTTATATGGCAGCTATATCAAAACATGGACCGATATGGCCCATTTACAATACCAACTGACCTACACTAATAAGAAGTATTTGTGCAAAATTTCAAGCGGCCAGCTTTACTTCTTTGGAAGTTAGCGTGCTTTCGACAGACAGACGGACGGACGGACAGACGGACGGACATGGCTAGATCGACATAAAATGTCACGACGATCAAGAATATATATACTTTATGGGGTCTCAGACGAATATTTCGAGTAGTTACAAACAGAATGACGAAATTAGTATACCCCTCATCTTATGGTGGAGGGTATAATACATTTTTATTTTTATACCCTCCACCATAGGATGGGGGGTGTACTAATTTCGTCATTCTGTTTGTAACTACTCGAAATATTCGTCTGAGACCCCATAAAGTATATATATTCTTGATCGTCACGAAATTTTATGTCGATCTAGCCATGTCGGTCCGTCCGTCCGTCCGTCTGTCTGTCGAAAGCACGCTAACTTCAGAAGGAGTAAAGCTAGCCGCTTGAAATTTTGCACAAATACTTCTTATTAGTGTAGGTCGGTTGGTATTGTAAATGGGCCATATCGGTCTATGTTTTGATACAGCTGCCATATAAACCGATCTTGGGTCTTGACTTCTTGAACCTCTAGAGTGCGCAAATCTTATCCGAATGGAATGAAATTTTGCACGACGTATTTTGTTGTGATATCCAACAACTGTGCCAAGTATGGTTCAAATCGGTCCATAACCTGATATAGCTGCCATATAAACCGATCTTGGGTCTTGACTTCTTCAGCCTCTAGAGTGCGCAATTCTTATCCGATTGGAATGAAATTTTGCACGACGTGTTTCGTTATGATATCCAACAATTGTGCCAAGTATGGTTCAAATCGGTTCATAACTTGTTTTAGATAAAACTTGCAGGACAGGGCCCGCTCATCTGCGCCTTCTTTCACTCTCTTATTTTATTTCACCCCTAAACGGTAACATTAGGAAGTAAGTCCTGTTAGGGGGGTGCTGGTACGGCCTATCTGATATTTCGCCCCAACGAGGATATCATATTGATGCTCTACTCCCAATTTTTCTTCATTTGGGCCTTATATTGCTATGGTTGGTAAATAGGTCCGGTATGGAGTTGTTTTTGAGCGCGAGGTGGACCTCCATGTATCAGACCCGTACTATAGTCTTAAATATCTTTCATTTGATCTCCATATAGCCATTATTGGTTTAAATTTACATTTAGCGAGCTTTGGATAGATATCCCACCTTAAATAAGTAAATAAAAATTCTGTTTTTGAGTAATTATAAACAAACTAAATTTTGCTTAAATTGCCCCAACCATCTCTGAGATCTGGCGTTTTTGAAAATAGGGTAAGGGGAAGGTCCGGCTATTAAAGTTTGGATGTTAGATCTATCTCCTTCACTTGATGGTGGACTTAAAAGCCAAACCCTTTGCCCCCAAAGTGGATATCAAATTCATACTCTACTCCCAAAAACCACATTTGAGCTACATATTCCTATAGTCGGTATACATGTGTGATTCAGGGGAAGTTTATGGAATGAGTAGTCCCTTAAACACTTAGCCATAAAACGGATATCAGATTTGAGCCCCTTTTTTGCCATAATCCACAGTTTGAGGGGTATTTAAGGTGGGACAGCCACACACGCACTAAGCCTTGAAGAAATATCAGCATCGTGCTTTTCAGTTACATTCGTTTTATTTGAACCGTAATTGCAATTCCCAAACATCAAACCTCAAAATTGGATTTCAAATTCGTTTTCTACTGTCAGCCCCTTATTGCAATAGTAGGCAAACATGGTCGATTTGAAGGGATTTTAGGGGGCGGACCCTGAAATGATATCATGAGCACTTCAGACACTAAGGAATACATTTTTATGTCAGATTTGTACTCCACAATTCAATACCCTTCATTTCATACCCTGGGGTATGAAATGAATGGTATGAATGGTACCCTGGGGTACCATTAAATGACACGCAAAATTTCGCTTAAATCGATGCTCCCATGTTAGAGATCTGGCGTTTTAGAAAATTGTGGTAAGGGGGAGAGTCGCTCTTCGGATATCAAACAAGTAAAAGCGTGCTAAGTTCGGCCGGGCCGAATCTCATATACACTCCACCATGGATAGCATTTGTCGAGTTCATTGCGCGGTTCCTATTCATTATTGTTTGTTTCGAGTTCAGGCAAACAAAGAATAATGAATAGGAACTGCTATGCTATTGGAGCTATACCAAGTTGTAAACCGATTTGGACCATAAATGAATTGAATGCTAAACATTGCAGAAGTCATTGTGCAATATTTCAGTCCATTCGGATAGGAATTGCACCTTGTAGGGGCTTATGAAGCAAAATCGGAAGATCGGTTTATATGGGAACTATATCAAGCTATAGATCTCTTCTCTGTTAAATATGGTCTTAACATGTATGTTGAAGGTCATGGGAGAAGCCGATGTTCAAAATTTCAGCCAAATTAGATAATTAATGCGCCCTCTAGAACTCCATATGGAACTCAAATAAAAAGTATTCGGTAGTAGATTACAAATATGGCATAACAAATTAGGTCCAAGTAATGGGAGATCGCTCCACCCCCAAATACTTCTAAATGGGCATTGCTATATGGGACTCGAATGAAAGGTATTTGGGAGTAGATTACGAATATCAAATTAAAATTTACGTTCAAGTCTAGGTGGCGCTTTTCCTCCTAAAAATATGTCAAATACGTTGATTGACTCATTATGACAATATGGGACTATAAAAGGTATTTGAGAGTAGGAAACAAAAACAACAAGTTTACAAATTTCCGAGCATGGCAATACGGGCTCAAATTAAAGGGATTTGGAAGTGCTGCACTAATTTGATATCCATATTTGAGTTGAAATGTCTGATGTGCCATTCCTCCCCTTATAAGCACTTCTCATTAGTCTAATTTTTAAAAACATCATATCTCGGAGATTGGTAATGCGATTCGTTCGATTTTTTTTTTGCATTTTTACAGCCTCCAAAAACAAAACATGGTTTCTATTATTGGGGTCAGGTGCTTCGTGTGCCACCCAAAACCCGCCAAATGCATGTATAGACCAATGACGACAATTTAGAGCCAAACGAAAAGTGCTTGAGATAAAAAAGCTAATTTTATATCCAATTGAAGAGCCATGTGGTTGGAGAGCCGCCCCACCCCAAAATACCTCCCTATTATATAAAAGCTATTTGGGGCGTGCCGCAGTGCGACACCTCTTTGGGAAGAATTTACATGGCCATGCATGGCTTTGTACCTCCCAAATTTCACCAGCTTTAAGAGGAGATAACTACAGCTTTAAAATTTTGTCGATGTTTTCGCCGGGATTCGTGCGCAGGCGTTCAGCGTTACATAGCGGACATAGGTAACAGTGGCACAAATTCGACATCCACACTCAGGGCGAAGTTTCCCCCCCTAAAAAAAAAAAACAAGTAAAAAGGCGTTAAGTTCGGCCGTGCCGAACTTTGGATACCCACCACCTCGGGTATATACAGGGTGGCTGATGAATATTGCTACAATGATGAATATTGCTACATTTTTTTTTCGGTGTATGGAATACATTTTTCTTTTATTCATGTTAAATTAAATTATTAAATTAATTATTAAATTATTATTAATTAAATTAATTAATTAATTAATTAAATTAATTATTAAATTATTATTATTAAATAGAAAAAAAGTTATTACATTTTTTTTTGGTAGCGGCTTTCATCAGCCACCCTGTATATAAACCACCTTTCGTCAAATCCGGGGAAAAATGTATACCTTATGACCCATAGCAGCTATACAGAAATATGTTCCGATTTGGACCAAATACTAAAAAGTACAATTCATTGTTCAACTGTGTAAAACAAAATTTTGCTCTTTTTAGTAGCTATATCTAAAAATAAACCGCTCTGAACCATAAACGACACGGACGTCGAAAAGCCTAGCATACGTCACTGTGTCAAATTTCAGTGAAATCGGATTATAAAAGCGCCTTTTATTGGGCCAAGGCTTTTCATCGAGATATGGGTCTATATGGCAGCTATATCCAAATCTGAACCGATTTCGACCAAGTTGCAGATACATGTCGAAGAGCCTAACACAACTCACTGTCCCAAATGTCGGCGAAATCGGACAATAAATGCGTCTTTTATGGCCCCAAAACCATATATCAAGACATCGGTCTATATGGCAGCTTTATCCAAATCTGGACCTATCTGAGCCAAATTGAAAAATAATATTGAAAGTTTTATCACAACTCACTGTCTCAAATTTCGGCGACATCGGACAATAAATGCGCCATTTATGGGCTCAAAACCTTAAATCAAGAGATCGGTCTATATGGCAGCTATATCCAAAACTGAACCAATCTGGGCCATATTGGCGACGGATGTCGAAGGGCCTAAGACAACTCACTGTTTTAAATTTCATCAAAATCGGATAATAAATGTGGCTTTTATGGGCCAAAGACCCTAAATCGGAGGATCGGTCTATATGGCAGCTATATCCAAATCTGAACCAATCTGGGCCATATTGGCGACGGATGTCGAAGGGCGTAAGACAACTCACTGTCAGAAATTTCAGCAAAATCGGATAACAAATGTGGCTTTTATGGGTCTAAGACCCTAAATCGGAGGATCGGTCTATATGGCAGCTATATCCAAAACTGGACCGATCTAGGCCAAATTGACGGAGGGTGTTGAAGGGCCTAACACAACTCACCGTCCCAAATTTCAGCAAAATCGGATAATAAATGTGGCTTTTATTGGCCTAAGACCCTAAATCGGTGGATCGGTCTATATGGCAGCTATATACAAATCTGGACCGATCTGGGCCAAATTGACGGAGGATGTTGAAGGGCCTAACACAACTCACTGTCCCAAATTTCAGCAAAATCGGATAATAAATGTGGCTTTTATTGGCCTAAGACCCTAAATCGGCGGATCGGTCTATATGGGGGCTATATCTAGATATAGTCCGATTTAGCCCATCTTCGAACTTAACCTGCTTACGGACAAAAAAAGAATCTGTGCAAAGTTTCAGCTCAATATCTCCATTTTTAAAGACTGTAGCATGATTTCAACAGACAGACGGTCAGACGGACAGACGGACGGACATGTCTAGATCGTCTTAGATTTTTACGCTGATCAAGAATATATATACTTTATAGGCTCGGAAATGGATATTTCGATGTGTTGCAAACGGAATGACAAAATGAATATACCCCCATCCTTCGGTGGTGGGTATAAAAACAGTAGAGAGTAAAAGAAGGCGCAGCGGAGCGGCCCCGGATCGGCTAGAAAAGTATGTATGTTCTTTATAGTCTCGTCTGTTGAAATCACGATAGCAGTCGAATGCGTTAGGCTAGCCTCATAACATTTTGTACAGATACTTAATGTTGATGTAGGTCGTTGGTGATTGATATAGCTTCCATGACTAAATTTTGATATAGCTCCCATATAAACCGATCTCCCGATTTGACTACTTTAGCCAATGGAAGCCGCAATTTTTGTCCGCTATGGCTGAAATTTGGCAGACAGTGTTCTACTACGACTTCCAACAACTGTGCCAAGTACGGTCTCAATCAGCGTATAACCTAATATAGCTCCCATATGAACCGAACTCCCGATTGATTTCTTTAGCCCCTCTTAGCCGCAGATATTGTCATATTAAGCTAAAATTATGCACATAGTGTTCGGTTATGCCTTTCAACAACTGTGCCAAATATGGTCCGAATCGGTCTATAACCTGATATAGCTCCCATATAAACCGATCACCCGATTCGGTTGCTGGAGTTACTGCAAGACTCAATTTTTGTTCGATTGAGCTAAAATGTTGCACATAGTGTACTGTTACGACTTTTAAAAACTATGCCGGTCTGAATCGGTCTCTAACCTAATAAAGCCCCCTTTAAAAAGCGATCTCCCGATTTGATTTCTTTAGCCCCTGGAAGCCGCAATTTTTGTCTGCTCTGGCCGAAATTTTGCATGCTGTGTTCTGTTATGGCTTCCACCAACTGTGCGGTCCGAATCGGTCTATAATCTCATACAGCTTCCATATAAACTGATGAGGTGTTTTATTTGACGTCCAATTATGTGTGCAAAATTCCGACAAAGTTGGTCTATATTAGATTTAGGTATAGCTCCCATATATATCTTTCATCCGATATGGTCTTTAAGGCTGTAGTAGCCCCAAATTAGATCCTATCATAAAAAAAAACTTACAAGTTTCAATTCGATTTTTCAATAGGTTTGTAAAACTAAAGTCTGACTAGATTTTAACGTAGGTTCTATGCATGAAAAATATTGGGTTGCCCAAAAAGTAATTGCGGATTTTTTTAAAAGTAAGTAAATGCATTTTTATTTAAACTTAGAATGAACTTTAATCAAATATACTTTTTTTACACTTTTTTTCTAAAGCAAGCTAAAAGTAACAGCTGATAACGAAAGAATGCAATTACAGAGTCACAAGCTGTAAAAAATCTGTCAACGCCGACTATATGAAAAATCCGCAATTACTTTTTGGGCAGCCCAATAGTATGTAGACTCGGTGGTTTAGGGTATTTTAGAGTCGGCTCCTCTCGACTTATGCCTTTCATTACTGATTTTTTGAATTCTTAGTCTTTTATTAAGTTTGCGTTTACAGCGTGTGATTGACTTTACACACACTCGGACTGCGAGCAGACGCAAAATCTACGAACAAAAAAATAATACAGAAAAAACAAGTAAAAGCGTGCTAAGTTCGGCCGGGCCGAATCTTATATACCCTCCACCATGGATCGCATTTGTCGAGTTGTTTTCCCGGCATCTCTTCTTAGGCTAAAAAGGATATAAGAAAAGAGTTGCTCTGCTATTAAAATGATATCAAGATATGGTCCGGTTCGGACCACAATTAAATTATATGTTGGAGACCTGTGTAAAATTTCAGCCAATTCGTATAAGAATTGCGCCCATTGGGGCTCACGAAGTAAAATAGAGAGAACGATTTATATGGGATCTGTATCGGGCTATAGACCGATTCAGAACATAATAAACACGTTTGTTGATGGTCATGAGAGGATCCGTCGTACAAAATTTCAGGCAAATCGGATAATAATTGCGACCTCTAGGGGGTCAAGAAGTCAAGATCCCAGATCGGTTTATATGGCAGCTATATCAGGTTATGATCCGATTTGAACCTTATTTGACACAGTTGTTGAAAGTAAAAATAAAATACGTCATGCAAAATTTCAGCCAAATCGAATTGGAATTGTGCCCTCTAGAAGCTCAAGAAGTCAAATCCCCAGACCTGTTTATATGACAGCTATATCAGGTTATGGACCGATTTCAACCATACTTGGCACAGTTGTTGGATGTCATTATAAAATACTTCCTGCAAAAGTTCATTCAAATCGGATAAGAATTGTGCCCTCTAGAGGCTCAAGAATTCAAGACCCAAGATCGGTTTATATGGCAGCTATATCAGGTTATGGACCGATTTGAAACATACTTAGCACAGTTGTTGGATATCATAACAAAACACGTAGCGCAAAATTTCATTTCAATCGGATAAGAATTGCGCACTCTAGAGGCTCAAGAAGTCAAGACCCCAGATCGGTTTATATGGCAGCTATATCAGGTTATGGACCGATTTGAACCATACTTAGCACAGTTGTTGGATATCATAACAAAACACGTAGCGCAAAATTTCATTTCAATCGGATAAGAATTGCGCACTCTAGAGGCTCAAGAAGTCAAGACCCCAGATCGGTTTATATGGCAGCTATATCAGGTTATGGACCGATTTGAACCATACTGGGCACAGTTGTTGGATATCATAACAAAACACGTCGTACAAAATTTCATTCCAATCGGATAAGAATTGCGCACTCTAGAGGCTAAGAAGCCAAGACCCAAGATCGGTTTATATGGCAGCTATATCAAAACATGGACCGATATGGCCCATTTACAATACCAACTGACCTACACTAATAAGAAGTATTTGTGCAAAATTTCAAGCGGCTAGCTTTACTCCTTCGGAAGTTAGCGTGCTTTCGACAGACAGACGGACGGACGGACATGGCTAGATCGACATAAAATGTCACGACAATCAAGAATATATATACTTTATGGGGTCTCAGACGAATATTTCGACTAGTTACAAACAGAATGACGAAATTAGTATACCCCCCATCTTATGGTGGAGGGTATAAAAATATTGGGTTGCCCAAAAAGTAATTGCGGATTTTTTTAAAAGAAAGTAAATGCATTTTTATTAAAACTTAGAATGAACTTTAATCAAATATACTTTTTTACACTTTTTTTCTAAAGCAAGCTAAAAGTAACAGCTGATAACGAAAGAATGCAATTACAGAGTCACAAGCTGTAAAAAATCTGTCAACGCCGACTATATGAAAAATCCGCAATTACTTTTTGGGCAACCCAGTGGTATGTAGGCTCGGTGGTTTAGGGTATTTTAGAGTCGGCTCCTCTCGACTTTTGCCTTTCATTACTGATTTTTTGAATTCTTAGTCTTTTATTAAGTTTGCGTTTACAGCGTGTGATTGACTTTACACACACTCGGACTGCGAGCAGACGCAAAATCTACGAACAAAAAAAAAATACAGAAAAAAAATCAGCAAATGAAACTCAACAAAGTGAAGATCAACTTTTCATGGCTTTAATCAGAGCACTTTAATCGACACGAACATTTTGTTTTAGTTGTGTTCGACGTTACGATTCGATGGATGGCAGCCAGGCAGCCACCTATAAGTCTTCTTGGACAAAGCCAATGGGTTGGACAGACAAAGCTTGGTGCTGATGCCAACTCCACACGCAGTTTCAATGTTTGTTTGCCGCGATTTTTTTTTTTTATAAGATTTTGTGTTTTTGTTGTTGTTGTTGTTGAATCAGAAAAATTCCCAAGGGCTTTGTTAAATGTTTTCTGGCAACATGTTTGTCCGTCCGTCTGTCTGTCCTTCCTTGCGTTGATATGTCTACCCATTTAACTTCAAGCTGAGTATTGCTGCTCTTACTGCGGTGATGAGCTGCATGTTGCATGCTTCACTTGGTGTTGCATGTTGTTGTAGTTGCTCTCATTGTTGTGGTTGTTGTTCCATTTTGATTGTGTGTAATTTAAAAGGGTGTGCTTAAATGTAGTTTAAATTAAGGTGGACTATCGTGTGCCCAAGATCACTAATTAGATGAGTTTTTAAGCGCCGGTCTTTAAGTAACCCCTTACTTAGGATGCATGCACATGGATTTTTGCTTGTTTGCTTTCTTACTTCTCGTCGGGTCCATCATTGTACATGTGTATATGAAAATTCCGAAGGTGGAAACAATGAAAAATAATAAAACTATGGGAATTTCTTTAAGTGTTATGGGGGGGGGGGGATAGTGTTATTCCCTAAGGGAAAATTATTTGAGAACTGCAGCACTTTTATAAAGTTGGTAGGCAAAAATAATGTTGAGTGGTATAAACCAGGTTTACGGAGTTGGAGTTGAACTCTTTTGCCCGGAGTCGGAGTCGAGAAATTCATCTCCATAACAACTCCCGACAAAGTAGTCAACAACAACTGAAAGTGTGCTAAAGTCGGCCGGGCCGACTATCATGGATTCTGCTAAAAATTTATACAACATAAATTCAGTTGAACGGCATTATTTTATTCTATATACCGAACTTCTTCCAAACCAGCAAAAATTTCTAGTTTCTAGGAACCGAATAAGGATGATGGACAGACCGGTTGGAAGTTATATCAGGTTATAGACTAGTTTGGGCCATAATTGGCACAGTTGTTGAAAGTCGTAACAGAACACCGCATGCAGCCAAAACCGACAAAAATTGCGGACTCAAGAAGTCCAAATGGAAGATCGGTTTATATGTGAGCTATATCAAGTTATAGACTGACTTCGACCGTAACTGGCACAGATCTTGGAAGTCGCCGTACAGCCGCATGAAAAATGTCAGCCAAACCGGACAAAAATTGCGGTTCACAGTGGCTTAATAAAACAAATCAGGAGATCAGTTTATATGGGAGTTATATCAGGTTGTGCTGTATCAGGTTATCGACCGACTTAGACGGTACGTTGTTGAAAGTCATAACAAAACACCATGTGCAAAATTTCAGCTAAATCAGACAAAAACAAATAAAAGCGTGCTAAGTTCGGCCGGGCCGAATCTTATATACCCTCCACCATGGATCGCATTTGTCGAGTTCTTTTCCCGGCATCTCTTCTTAGGCAAAAATGGATATAAGAAAAGAGTTGCTCTGCTATTAAAACGATATCAAGATATGGTCCGGTTCGGACCACAATTAAATTATGTGTTGGAGACCTGTGTAAAATTTCAGCCAATTCGTATAAGAATTGCGCCCATTGGGGCTCACGAAGTAAAATAGAGAGAACGATTTATATGGGAGCTGTATCGGGCTATAGACCGATTCAGACCATAATAAACACGTATGTTGATGGTCATGTGAGAATCCATCGTACAAAATTTCAGGCATATCGGATAATAATTGCGACCTCTAGGGGTCAAGAAGTCAAGGTACCAGATCGGTTTATATGGCAGCTATATAAGGTTATGAACCGATTTGAACCTTATTTGACACAGTTGTTAAAAGTAAAAATAAAATACGTCATGCAAAATTTCATTCCAATCGGATAATAATTGCGACCTCTAGGGGTCAAGAAGTCAAGATCCCAGATCGGTTTATATGGCAGCTATATAAGGTTATGAACTGATTTGAACCTTATTTGACACAGTTGTTGAAAGTAAAAATAAAATACGTCATGCAAAATTTCATTCCAATCGGATAAGAATTGCGCACTCTAGAGGCTCAAGAAGTCAAGACCCAAGATCGGTTTATATGGCAGCCATATCAGGTTATGGAGCGTTGGATATCATGACAAAACACGTCGTGCGAAATTCCATTCCAATCGGATAAGAATTGCGCCCTCTAGAGGCTCAAGAAGTCAAGACCCAAGATCGGTTTATATGGCAGCTATATCAGGTTATGGACTGATTTGAACTATACTTGGCACAGTTGTTGGATATCATAACAAAACACGTCGTGCAAAATTGCATTTCAATCGGATAAGAATTGCGCACTCTAGAGGCTCAAGAAGTCAAGACCCCAGATCAGTTTATATGGCAGCTATATCAGGTTATGGACCGATTTGAACCATACTTGACGCAGTCGTTGCATATAATAACAAAACACGTCGTGCAAAATTTCATTCACATCGGATAAGAATTGCGCACTCTAGAGGCTCAAGAAGTCAAGACCCAAGATCGGTTTATATGGCAGCTATATCAAAACATGGACCGATATGGCCCATTTACAATACCAACCGACCTACACTAATAAGAAGTATTTGTGCAAAATTTCAAGCGGCTAGCTTTACTCCTTCGGAAGTTAGCGTGCTTTCGACAGACAGACGGACGGACGGACGGACATAGCTAGATCGACATAAAATTTCACGACGATCAAGAATATTTATACTTTATGGGGTCTCAGACGAATATTTCGAGTAGTTACAATCAGAATGACGAAATTAGTATACCCCCCATCTTATGGTGGTGGGTATAATTACGGATTGAAAGGGCTTAAGAATTCAAATCGGGAGACCGGTTTATATGGGAGCTATATCATGTTATAGACTGATATTGGCCGTACTCGGCACAGTTGTTGAAACTCAAAACAGAACAAAACAGAAATTTTACAAAAATCGTGGCTATCAGGGGCCCAAGAAAACAAATCGGGAGATCAGTTTATGTGGAAGCTATTTATATCAGTCATGCAAAATTTCAGCCAAATCGGACAAAAATTGCGACGTGTAAGGGCTCAAGAAGTCAGATCGGGAAATGGGTTTATATGGGAGCTATTGGGTTGCCCAAAAAGTAATTGCGGATTTTTCATATAGTCGGCGTTGAAAAATTTGTTCACAGCTTGTGACTCTGTAATTGCATTCTTTCTTCTGTCAGTTATCAGCTGTTACTTTTAGCTTGCTTTAAAAAAAAAAGGTTTAAAAAAAGTATATTTGATTAAAGTTCATTCCAAGTTTTATTTAAAATGCATTTACTTTCTTTTAAAAAATCCGCAATTACTTTTTGGGCAACCCAATATATCAGCTTATAGACCGATTTAAACCTTGCTTAACACAGTCGCCGGAAGTTATGACAGAACTGTACATGCAAAATATCAGCCAAGTCAGACAAAAATTGCGGCTTATAAAGACTCAGGAAGTCAAATCACGAGATCGGTTTATATGGCAGCTTTATGTTAACCTGAACCGATATGGCCCATTTGCAATACCCAATGACTTTCGTCAATAGCAAGTACCTGTGCAAAATTTAAAATGGCTAGCCTTACCAGATCGGCCGCTATCGTGATTTCAACAAACGGACGGAAATGACTAGATCGACGTAGAATGTCGAGACGATCAAAAATATATATACCTTATGGGGACTTAAACGAATATTTTGAGGTGTTACAAACGAAATGACCAAATTAGTATACCCCCATTCTATGGTGGTGGTATAAAAATAAAATGTTGTTATTTTCAGAAGAAGACTGTTGTATTAAATTTAGCTTTTTATACCCACCACCGAAGGATGGGGGTATATTCATTTTGTCATTCCGTTTGCAACACATCGAAATATCCATTTCCGACCCTATAAAGTATACAGATTCTTGATCAGCGTAAAAATCTAAGACAATCTAGACATGTCCGTCCGTCTGTCCGTCTGTCTGTTGAAGTCACGCTACATTCTTTAAAAATGCAGATAATGAGCTGAAATTTTGCACAGGTTCGTTTTTTGTCCATAAGCAGGTGAAGTTCGAAGATGGGCTATATCGGACTATATCTTGATATAGCCCCCATATAGATCGATCGGCCGATTTAGGGTCTTAGGCCCATAAAAGCCACATTTATTATCCGATTTTGCTGAAATTTGGGACAGGGATTTGTGTAAGGCCCTTCAACTTCCTTCGTTAATTTGGACCAGATTGGTACAGATTTGGATATAGCTGCCATATAGACCGATCCGCCGATTTAGGGTCTAAGGCCCATAAAAGCCACATTTATTATTCGGTTTCGCTGAAATTTCGGACAGTGAGTTGTGTTAGGCCCTTCGATATCCTTTGTCAATTTGGCCCAGATCGGTTCAGATTTGGATATAGCTGCCATATGGACCGATCCTACGATTTAGGGTTTTAGGCCCATAAAAGCCACATTTATTATCCGATTTTGGTGAAATTTAGGACAGTGAGTAGCGATAAACCCTTTGACATCCTCCGTCAATTTGGCTCAGATCGGTCTAGATTTGGATATAGCTGTCATATAGACCGATCCTCCAATTAATGGTCTAAGGCCGATAAAAGCCACATTTATTATCCGATTGTGCTGAAATTTGGGACAGTGAGTTGTCTTAGGCCCTTCGACATCTTCTGTCAATTTGGCTCAGATCGGTCCAGATTTGGATATAGCTGCCATATATACCGATCCTCCGATTTAGGGTCTTAGGCCCATAAAAAGCGCATTTATTGTCCGATGTCGCCGAAATTTGGGACAATGACTTGTGTTGGGCCCTTCGATATTTGTCTTCAATTTGGCTCAGATCGGCCCAGATTTGGATATAGCTGCCATATAAACCGATCTCTCGGTTGAACAATGACTTGTACTTATAAGCATTTGGTCTAAATCGGATGATATCTATAGAGCTGCTATGGGGCATAAGGTATGCATTTTTCACTGGATTTTGACGAAATGTGGTTCACATATATACCCGAGGTGGTGGGTATCCAAAGTTCGGCCCGGCCGAACTTAACGCCTTCTTACTTGTTT
Organism: Stomoxys calcitrans; assembly: GCF_963082655.1. Classification (NCBI taxonomy): domain Eukaryota; kingdom Metazoa; phylum Arthropoda; class Insecta; order Diptera; family Muscidae; genus Stomoxys; species Stomoxys calcitrans. The sequence continues at coordinate 40,231,328 of NC_081552.1, forward strand.
ATATTCAAGCTCGAGATTTTTTTGTTATACCCACCACCGAAGGATGGGGGTATATTTATCTGCGCCTTTTATGATATTGTTTTTATACAAATTTCAATAAGCTTTGTCTCGGGGTCAAAAAGATCCCTGTAATAAATATGCTCACAAATTAACATGGACGGAAGGATAGACAGGCGGATATAGCTAAATCGAATTAGAAAGTGATTCTGAGTCGATCAGTTTGCTTGTTCATGGATCTATCTTCCATGTTGTTGTTGTAGCGGTGTGTTGCATTTTATCTTCTGTCTGCTTGATTCTGTTGAGTATCCAGTTCCAGGAAGTCTGCGACTAAGATGGTGTGCCTCCGGAGGGCTCTGAGACTAGTGGGTATGGCTGGACAGTTAAACAGGTGACGTGTGTCGTGTGGTTCCTGGTCATAATCTCCGTAGGAATAAAGGTGGCTGCATCTGTCGTATTATAATTTAGCCATAACTACTCTGGTTTGCCGGGGAAAGTCAACTTCTTTAGGTGTAATGGGAGGCGGTGGTTCTACAAGGACCATATTTACCCGGAATCTATTCACCGTATCTACTACCGTGTCTGCATGAATGTTGTCCAGGCCCGCTTGATATTCCCCTTGATCTGGAGGTTCTCTCTTGTAGCGCTGGACCCCACGCTCTAGATCAGGTAGATTTACCATGAGGCTTCTGGACTGTGAACATCTCCTTTTTATATCTTTCATCCGATTTGGTCATTTAAGACTGCAGTAGCTACAATTTTGGTCCAATCTCTACAAAAAAAATTGGCACGTCCCAATACGTGTGCTAAATTTTATTAATGTCGGTCCAGATTCAGATTTAGCTCCATACATATCTTTCACCCGATATTGGCATTTAGGCTGTAGTAGCCACAATCTTACAAGGTGCTATTCGATGTTTCAATAGGTATGCAAGATTAATGTCTGATTAGATTTCAACATAGGTTCCATGTATTAAAAGAAGTACATATACTTGGAGGTATAGGGTATTATTTAGTCGGCAGCGATTGACTTTTTCCTTTCCTTACTGATTGTACAAGTGTTTGTTTTGCATAACTCAAATTTAAAGCAAGTAAAAAGGCGTCAAGTGGGGCCGGGCCGAACTTTGGATACCCACCACCTCGGGTATATATGTAAACCACCTTTCATCAAAATTCGGTGAAAATTGCATACCTTATGTTCCATTGCAGTTATATCTAATACTAATAGATACAAGTCATTGTTCAATTGTGTATAACAAAAATATTGGTCTTCTTAGTAGCTATACCTAAAAATAAACCAATCTGAACCATATACAACATGGATGTCGAAAAGCCTAACATAAGTCAATGTGTTAAATTTCAGTGCTATCGGATTAAAAAAGCGCCTTTTATGGGGCCAAGACTTCAAATCGAGAGATCGGTCTATATGGCAGCTATATGTAAATCTTGATCGATCTAGACCAAATTACAGAAATATTTGAAGGGGCTTAACTTAACATTCTGTCCCAAATTTCGGCAACATTGGACAATAAATGTAGCTTTTATGGGCCCAAAACATTAAATCGAGAGATCGGTCTATATGGCAGCTATATACAAATCTGGACCGATCTAAGGCAAATTGACGAAGGATGTCGAAGGGACTAACACAACTCACTGTCCCAAATTTCGGCGACATCGGACAATAAATGCGCTTTTTATGGCACAAAAACCTAGAGATCGGTCTATATGGCAGCTATATCCAAATCTGGACCGATCTGTGCCATAATACAGAAGTATGTCAAGGGGCTTAGCATAACTCACTGTCAAAAATTTCGGCGACATCGGGCAATAAATGCGCCTTTTATGGGCCTAAGACCCTAAATCGGAGGATCGGTCTATATGGCAGCTATATCCAAATCTGGATCGATCTGAGCCAAATTGACGGAGGATGTCGAAGGGCCTAACACAACTCACTGTCCCAAATTTCAGCAAAATCGGATAATAAATGTGGCTTTTATGAGCATAAGACCCTAAATCGGAGGATCGGTCTATATGGCAGCTATATCCAAATCTGGACCGATCTGAGGCAAATTGACGAAGGATGTCGAAGGGCCTAACACAACTCACTGTCCCACATTGCGGCGACATCGGACAATAAATACGCTTTTTATGGCCCCAAAACCAAAAACCGAGAGATCGGTCTATATGGCAGCTATATCCAAATCTGGACCGATCCGTGCCATAATACAGAAGTATTTTAAGGGGCTTAGCATAACTCACTGTCAAAAATTTCGGCGACATCGGGCAATAAATGCGCCTTTTATGGGCCTAAGACCCTAAATCGGAGGATCGGTCTATATGGCAACTATATCCAAATCTGGATCGATCTGAGCCAAATTGACGGAGGATGTCGAAGGGCCTAACACAACTCACTGTCCCAAATTTCAGCAAAATCGAATAATAAATGTAGCTTTTATGGGCCTAAGACCCTAATTCGGAGGATCGGTCTATATGGCAGCTATTTCCAAATCTGGACCGAACTGAGGCAAATTGGCGAAGGATGTCGGAAGGCCCAACGCAACCCACTGTCCCAAATTACGGCGACATCGGACAATAAATGCGTTTTTTATGGCCTCAAAACCAAAAACCGAGAGATCGGTCTATATGGCAGCTATATCCAAATCTGGACCGATCTCAGCCAAACTGACGAAGGATGTTGAAGGGCTTAATGCAACTCACTGTCCCAAATTGCAGCGAAATCGAATAATATATGTAGCTTTTATGGGCTTTTGACCGTAAATCGGAGGATCGGTCTATATGGCAGATATATCCAAATCTGGACCGATTTGTGCCATAATACAGAAGTATGTCAAGGGGCATAGCTTAACTCACTGTCAAAAATTTCGGCGACATCGGACAATAAATGCGCCTTTTATGGCCCCAAAACCAAAAACCGAGAGATCGGTCTATATGGCAGCTATATCTAAATCTGGACAGATCTGTGCCATAATACAGAAGTATGTTGAAGGGCTTAAGGCAACTCACTGTCCCAAATTTCAGCGAAATCGAATAATAAATGTAGCTTTTATGGGCCTATGACCCTAAATCGGAGGATCGGTCTATATGGCAGCTATATCCAAATCTGGACCGATCTGAGGCAAATTGACGAAGGATGTCGAAGGGCCTAACACAACTCACTGTCCCACATTGCGGCGACATCGGACAATAAATGCGCTTTTTATGGCCCCAAAACCAAAAACCGAGAGATCGGTCTATATGGCAGCTATATCCAAATCTGGACCGATCCGTGCCATAATACAGAAGTATGTCAAGGGGCTTAGCATAACTCACTGTCAAAAATTTCGGCGACATCGGGCAATAAATGCGCCTTTTATGGGCCTAAGACCCTAAATCGGAGGATCGGTCTATATGGCAGCTATATCCAAATCTAGATCGATCTGAGCCAAATTGACGGAGGATGGCGAAGGGCCTAACACAACTCACTGTCCCAAATTTCAGCAAAATCGAATAATAAATGTAGCTTTTATGGGCCTAAGACCCTAATTCGGAGGATCGGTCTATATGGCAGCTATTTCCAAATCTGGACCGAACTGAGGCAAATTGGCGAAGGATGTCGGAAGGCCCAACGCAACCCACTGTCCCAAATTACGGCGACATCGGACAATAAATGCGTTTTTTATGGTCCCAAAACCAAAAACCGAGAGATCGGTCTATATGGCAGCTATATCCAAATCTGGACCGATCTGAGCCAAACTGACGGGGGATGTCGAAGGGCCTGGACCGATCTGAGGCAAATTGGCGAAGGATGTCGGAAGGCCCAACGCAACCCACTGTCCCAAATTTCAGCAAAATCAGAAAAAAATGTGGCTTTTATTGACCTAAGATCCTAAATCGGAGGATCGGTCTATATGGCAGCTATATCCAAATCTGGACCGATCTGGGTCGACATCCTCCGTCAAGATGTCGAAGGGCTTAACACAACTCACTGTCCCAAATTTCGGAGACATCGGACAATAAATGCGTCTTTTATGGGCCTAAGACCCTACGCTGATCAAGAATATATATACTTTATAGGGTCGGAAATGGATATTTCGATGTGTTGCAAACGGAATGACAAAATGAATATACCCCCATCCCTCGGTGGTGGGTATAAAAATAACCACCATACTTCGGTAGAGGGTATAAAAAAATATTTTCTGTTATTTTTAAATTTTTGGAACTCCATTGATTAGAATTAAATGTTGCCCTGTACTACAGATTTTCCTTTCCTTTCTCAAGATGTTTTTTTTTTTTTTTTGGGGAAGAAAAAGATGTTTTTTTTTTTTCGGGTCATATATGGGGTTTAGTGATGAAGTAAAAATTTCCTAGAAATGAAATCAATATTTAATAAATTAAACCCTTTTTGCCTTACACGAATGTTGGCTGGATGGTTGGTTGGCTGGTGGACAGACCTTTATTAATTAATGGCCAATTAAAAAATATTTTCCAGTGTTTTCCAAAACTGATCCCTTTTCTCTGCATGGACTACTATGAACGAAACTTAAAGAAATATTCGTGGCCTATTATATTTGACAATCTGAAAGAAGATGATATCTACAGACTTACATCGACTATCTTCAAATCATCTCAAAACATCAAAACGGTCATTAAAAATGACTTGTACGTAACACACTTGGTTCTTCATAGGTTAAGTCAGCAAAAGAGTGGGGGGGGTGGAGAAATTGGAAATCTGTAACATTTAGCCCCTTGTGTAGATGTTTTAGTTAAATTATGAGAAAAACATCTGTACAACAAATTCCATTCCTGGCCCAACTGACTGACTAACTGGAGAGAAACAAAATACGTGGAAAACCACCATGCAGCACAGCAGCAGGTCAACCACACCAGCCTCAATTTCATACATCTTTAAATGGCCATTGTGGTATGTCCAACTATGAGTTCGTTCGTCTGTCCATCTGCTGGCCCAGCAATTACCAAAGAGTAGTGCGTGTGATCATGAAAAATCTAAATGTCAATGTTAACTATGAGATAAGCATCTTGTTAGCCTCGTTTGTTCTTATAGGCTAACAATCTAAATCTTACTATGTTTTTTTTTTTCTACAGCTCACAACCTTTTTTTTGCCATTTGAGTTGCGTTTAACTATTTACCCACCACATAACATTTTTACCTTTTTTTGTGTTTTATTTTTTTGATGGACTAGTCCATAAAAAAAGACACACAGTGTTGATGATGGTGCTGATGATCTTTTTTGTCATAAAAAAAGAGCATAGATTCCTTAACAATGTAGACGCCAGCAGTCACCAGTCCATTGTTTGGTAACAGCAGCAGCCGCAGGAGCCCAAATGACAATGAAGTAGAAAATTATACAAAACACTATGACACAAATTAATTACGTTGAAGGTTTACCACATAAAACTATGTGTGAGGTCTTAGCCTTGGTAGTGGCCTAAAGGATTGGTGAAAATAAAATTTCATGTAAATTCTTCTAATTCAGAGTTAAGAATTTTGTCTTGGGACCTACCTTGCATAAGGATATTAAATATTAATGTTAATATATATGGGCGTATATAGCATCTGCAGTTATTAAATATTTTATTATTAACTAGTTACGGACATCAAGGAAACATTTTTCAATTAAAAAAGTAGAGGAAGAAAATTAGATTTTTTGAAATCTGAAACAAACAGTCAAAAAGTAGATGATGTTAATTACTGGCTAGGATTGTCAGAAAGAGAGGTAAAGCTGTCCGTTTTAATTCTAGTTACAATAAAAACACCGAAAAGTAAGCCAATGCTCACAGCGAGTCCTTAGCATATAAAATAGAAAATTTCCCATGCACATTCCATTAAGGAACAGGGGATAGTTCTCTCATTTCAATGAGTGCAGTCCCATTCTAGTTTAAGCTCAATGACAAGGAGCCTCCTTTCTCATGCCGAGTCCGAACACCACTTGCTAGAGAAGTTTTAATATTGCAGAATACCTTACAAATCTCACAAAACAAGCGCTGAACTTTTTTCTGATGTTCATGCTGGGATTTGAACCCAGGCCTTCGGCGTCATAGGCGGACATGCTAACCTCTGCGTCACGGAGGCCTCTATCCTAGTTCTAGGCATACTTGTATATAATCCGAAAGCTTGGCAGGAACAAAGGCAGACGTTATGATTAAGAAAACTGGAGAGAGCTTCAAACGGCATAAGTTACCAGATATCTTTATATACAACATGCCTTGAATTCATACACAACGCGAAAGTCTGGCATGATGCAAGGTTAGTGTTGTTAACCGAACCCGCCATGACAACTCATGCGGCGCCAAAGGTTTATAGGCTACTAGCTAAACCAGGCTACGCCTTCTTTTACTTTATATGGAGCAAAATTTTCCTTTGAATATTTATTTTTGACAATTGAAGAGCTTTTAGTGAAATACCATGCTAGGAAAATAGTTTACCGTTTGACAAACAATTTAACAATACAAGTGCCTTTATCTGAATCCCATATGATCTTTATTGGTCTACGAATTTATGTTTGGATGTAAGATGTACTCTAGCCTTAAAATACTTTCTTTCAGCCCGATATTCTCATGCTGTCGGATTTAGGGGTTTTTTCGGGGGTGAGGTGGTCCACCAGACACTTGGCCCTAAAATAATATCAGCATCGCGCTCTTCTCTTAAATACCATTTATTTAAACCATATATTGCCACATATTAACCATTTCTCCAAAATTGCTTACCAAATTCGTTTTCTAACCTCAAATACCTTTCATTTGAGTCACATATTGGCATGGTCGAAAAGTTTTGACCCTTTGGGAGGTGTTTTTGGGAAGGGGTGATGCCCTAAATACATGGTCCTACATTTGGATATCAAATTCGTGCTTTACTCCCAAATACCTTTATTTGAGCCCCATATTGCGATGGTCAGTAAAAAATTGCTGTTTGTGGGGTATTTTGTGAAAGGGGTAGACCAACAGAAAATTGGCACCGAAAGTTGGTATCAATTCTTGCTCTACCCCCAATACCTTTCACTTAAGCTCCACATTGACATTAATTATCCGATTTAGCTGAAATTTGGAACAGTGAGTTATGTTAGGCTCCTCGACATCCTTCGACAATTTGGCCCAGACCGGTCCAGATTTGGATATAGCTGCCATATAGACCGATCTTCCGATTTAGGGTCTTAGGCCCATAAAAGCTACATTTGTTATCCGATTTTGCTGGAATTTGGGACAGTGAGTTGTGTTAGGCCCTTCGACATTCTCCTTCGATTTAGGGTCTAACGTCCATAATATCCACATAAAGGGTGATTTTTATGAGGTTAGGATTTTCATGCATTAGTATTTGACAGATCACGTGGGATTTCAGACATGGTGTCAAAGAGAAAGATGCTCAGTATGCTTTGACATTTCATCATGAATAGACTTACTAACGAGCAACGCTTGCAAATCATTGAATTTTATTACCGAAATCAGTGTTCGGTTCGAAATGTGTTCAAATTTTGACAAATTTTGTTCAGCGATGAGGCTCATTTCTGGTTGAATGGCTACGTAAATAAGCAAAATTGCCGCATTTGGAGTGAAGAACAACCAGAAGCCGTTCAAGAACTGCCCATGCATCCCGAAAAATGCACTGTTTGGTGTGGTTTGTACGCTGGTGGAATCATTGGACCGTATTTTTTCAAAGATGCTGTTGGACGCAACGTTACGGTGAATGAACACATTTCGAACCGAACACTGATTTTGGTAATAAAATTCAATGATTTGCAAGCGTTGCTCGTTAGTAAGTCTATTCATGATGAAATGTCAAAGCATACTGAGCATCTTTCTCTTTGACACCATGTCTGAAATCCCACGTGATCTGTCAAATACTAATGCATGAAAATCCTAACCTCAAAAAAATCACCCTTTATATTATCCGATTTTGCTGAAATTTGGGAAAGTGAGTTGTCTTAGGCCCCTCGACTTTCTCCGTGAATTTGGTGCAGATCGGTCCAGATTTGGTGGATATAGCTTCGATTCCTTCCTTAATTTTGCTCAGATCGCTTCAGATTTGGTTATAGCTGCCATGTAGACCGATATCTCGATTTAAAGTCTTGGCCCCATAAAAGGCGCATTTATAATCCGATTTCACTGAAATTTGACACAGTGGTTTATGTTAGGCTTTTCGACATCCGTGTCGTATATAGTTCAGATCGGTTTATTTTTATATACAGCTAATGTACTTATTAGTATTTGGTCCAAATCGGAACATATTTGGATATAACTGATATGGGACATAAGGTATGAAATTTTCACCGAATTTTGATGAATGGTGGTTTACATATATACTCGAGGTGGTGGGTATCCAAAGTTCGGAACGAACTTAACGCCTTTTTACTTGTTACTTGTTTGTTAGGATTAGTTCAAAGATGGACTATATCGGACAATATCTTGATATAGCCCCCCATATAGACCGATTCGCAGATTTAGGGTCTTAGGCCCAAAAAAGTCACATATATTATCCGATTTTTCTGAAATTTGGGTCAGTGAGTTGTGTTAGGCTACCCTTCTTCATCCTTCTTCAATTTAGCACAGATGGGTCCAGTTTTGGATATAACTGTCATATAGCCCGATCCTCCGTTTTAAGGTCTTAGGCCCATAAAATCCTCATTTATTATACGATTTTGCTGAAATTCGGTCCTTCGACATTCTTCTTCAATTTGGCCCTGGCCGGTTTAGATTTGGACATAGCTGTCACATAGACCGATTTCTCGATTTAAGGTTTTGGGTCCATAAAAGGCGCATTTTTTGTCTGATGACGCTGAAATTTGGGACAGTAAGTAGAGTTAAGCCTCTGGCATACTTCTGCAATATGGCACAGATCGGTCCAGATTTGGATGTGATTTTGGGTCCATAAAAGGCGCATTAATTATCCGATGTCGCCGAAATTTGGAACAGTGAAGTACGTTGGGCCCATCGATATGCTTCTTCAATTTGAGCTAGATCGGTCCAGATTTGGATATAACTGTCATATAGACCGATATCTCTATTTAAGGTTTTGTGCCCACAAAAGAAGGATTTATTGTCCGATTTGGACGAAATTTTGGGCAGTGAGTTGTGTTAGGCCCCTCGACATTCTTCTTTAATTTGGCTCGGATCGGTTCAGATTTGGATATAGGTGCCATATAGAGTGATGTCTCGATTTAAAGTCTTGGCCCCATAATAGGCGCATTTATAATTCCAATTTTGTTAGGCTTTTCGACATCCGTGTCGTTATGGTTCATATCGGTTTATTTTTAAATATAGCTACTAAAAAGACCAATATTTTGTTATACACCATTGAACAATGACTTGTACTTATTGGCGTTTGGTCCGAATCGGAATATATTTCGATATAGCTGCTAGGGGCCATAAGGTATGCATTTTGCACCGGTTTTTGACGAAAGGTGGTTTACATATATACCCAAGTTGGTGGGTATCCAAAGTTCGGCCCGGCCGAACTTTATGCCTTTTTACTTGTTAGATATCGGATGGTGGCTGGTCCTCCCCCTTAAACCAAAAACGCCACCCAAAAACAAAAGTGTTCTAATAGGCACATTATGGGTATCACATGAAAGGTATTGGAGACTAGACAATGAATATCGTATTAAATTTTGGGTCCAAGTACCCAGCGGGCCGCCCAAACTCCAAAACTTCTCTAAACAGATATACACGACGATCCTATCAATAGGGGACTCAAATGAAAAATATCCGGCAGTAGATTACAAATATGGCATAAAAATGTACGTCTAAGTAATGGGAGGTCGCCCCTTCGGCAAATACCCCGAAATGGGCACACAACAATGAATGCTTTTCGATTCAAGTTGAGTTTATCAACGATAAGACCCTTTTTTATAGCCGAGTCCGATCGGCTTGCCACAGTGCGACACCTCTTTGGAGAGATTTTTTTACATAACCATGCATGGCACTGTACCTCACCAATGTCGCCAGCATTAAGAGGGGATAATCACCGCTTTAAATTTTGTCCCAAGTTCCGCTAGGATCCGAACTCAGGCGAACTCAACGTCATAGGCAGACGTAGGCTACAGTAGAACGACATCCACATTCAAGGCGAAGTGTCCGCTTCCTAAAAAGATTTTAGTGAGTTAAAAATGGAGCAGCTGAGCGGGCCCTGTCCAGCTAGTATATATATTCGTCAGATTTTGGAAAATTTGCAATAATGTTTTCATTTGTCGACAGTAGAAACTTCAACATATTTGCTTTTTTCGAGACCCATCTGAAAACAACCACCGAGGTCTATCAAAATTGGTTCAGAACTTGATATAGCTCCCACATTGTACCTATAGTGTAGGTGTAGTGTATTATAAAGTCGGCACCTAATGACTTTTGCTTTTCCTTACTGGTTTGCACATAAAAGGTTAACACCTCAGCTATAAGCAGGTAAATGGTTCTTCTCCATTTACAAGGTCCTTCCCGAAGAGGTGTCGCACAAAGAAGAAGTCCTTTATTATTAAGATTAAACTTCGGACATCACTAATTTATGTGTGAAAAATTTTACCGTGTACCTTAATGGAATGTTCATGGATAAATTTGCCTATATGGATCTGTACCAATTTTAATGAAATTTGCACACGTATTGAGATTTCATATAGAACACCACATGGGTCCAGCTCTTCTTCTTAGTGTTGCAAACAAATGCATACAGATTTAAAATCCTGTATCCCAGTAGTGATGTAGGGTAACCAAAAAAAAATGGACAAGTAGACCGATCATGATATGAAAAGAATGCGGAAAGAATCCACATTTCAAAAAAAAAAAAAAAACAAGTAAGAAGGCGTTAAGTTCGGCCGGGCCGAACTTTGGATACCCACCACCTCGGGTATATATGTGAACCACATTACATCAAAATCCAGTGAAAAATGCATACCTTATGCCCCATAGCAGCTCTATAGATATCATCCGATTTGGACCAAATGTTTATAAGTACAAGTCATTGTTCAACCGAGAGATCGGTTTATATGGCAGCTATATCCAAATCTGGGCCGATCTGAGCCAAATTGAAGACAAATATCGAAGGGCCCAACACAAGTCATTGTCCCAAATTTCGGCGACATCGGACAATAAATGCGCTTTTTATGGGCCTAAGACCCTAAATCGGAGGATCGGTATATATGGCAGCTATATCCAAATCTGGACCGATCTGGGCCAAATTGACGAAGGATGTCGAAGGGCTCAACGCAACTCACTGTCCCAAATTTTAGCAAAATCGGATAATAAATGTGGCTTTTATGGGCCTAAGACCCTAAATCGGAGGATCGGTCTATATGGCAGCTATATCCAAATCTCAACCGATCTGGACCAAATTGACGAAGGATGTCGAAGAGCTCAACGCAACTCACTGTCCCAAATTTTAGCAAAATCGGATAATAAATGTGGCTTTTATGGGCCTAAGACCCTAAATCGGAGGATCGGTCTATATGGCAGCTATATCCAAATCTCAACCGATCTGGACCAAATTGACGAAGGATGTCGAAGAGCTCAACGCAACTCACTGTCCGAAATTTCAGCAAAATAGGATAATAAATGTGGCTTTTATGGGTCTAAGACCCGAAGTCGGAGGATCGGTCTATATGGCAGCTATATCCAAAACTGGACCGATCTGGGCCAAATTGGCGAAGGATGTCGAAGGGTCTAATATAACTCACTGTCCCAAATTTCAGCAAAATCGGATAATAAATGTGGCTTCTTTGGGTCCAAGACCCTAAATCGGAGGATCGGTCTATATGGCAGCTATATCCAAAACTGAACCGATCTGAGCCAAATTGACGAAGGATTTCGACAGGCCTAACATAACTCACTACCCAAAATTTCAACCAAATCTGATAATAAATGTGGCTTTTATGGGCCTAAGACCCTAAATCGGCGGATCGGTCTATATGGGGGCTATATCTAGATATAGTCCGATTTGGCCCATCTTCGAACTTAACCTGCTTATGGACAAAAAAAGAACATGTGCAAAATTTCAGCTCAATATCTCAATTTTTGAAGACTGTAGCGTGATTTCAACAGACAGACGGACAGACGGACGGACATGTCTAGATCGTCTTAGATTTTTACGCTGATCAAGAATATATATACTTTATAGGGTCGGAAATGGATATTTCGATGTGTTGCAAACGGAATGACAAAATGAATATACCCCCATCCGTCGGTGGTGGGTATAAAAATATTCCAGCTATAGAAAATCTTTGTTTCGAAACTTTTTAAGGATGTCTCGAAGCAAACCGAGTCAGTTAGTAAATGGGATTTTGTGGGACCCCGGAGGTCACAATTCTTATCCAATTTGGCTGTAATTTAGCATAAGATGTTAGGTGTGACTTTCAACTACCATGATCAAATATAGCTGCCACATCCATTGATGAATCGAATTGGCTTGTTGAGCCACTGGATGATACATCAAGTGTCTCAGTTTGAGCTTAAATAAGTAAAAAGGCGTTAAGTTCGGACGGGCCGAACTTTGGATGCCCACCACCTCGGATATATATGTAAACCACCTTTCGTCAAAATTCGGTCCAAAACTCATACCTTATGCCCCAAAGCAGCTATATCTATATATGTTACGATTTGGACCAAATAGTAATACAATAACAGTCATTGTTCAATCGGATTAAAAAAGCGCCTTTTATGGGGCCAAGACTTCAAATCGAGAGATCGGTCTATATGGCAGCTATATGCAAATCTTGATCGATCTAGACCAAATTGCAGAAATATGTGGAGGAGCTTATCTTAGCTCTTTGTCCCAAATTTCGGCATCATCGGACAACAAATGCGCTTTTTATGGCCCCAAAACCTAAAACCGAGAGATCGATCTATATGGCAGCTATATCTAAATCTGGACCGATCTGAGCCAAATTGACGGAAGATATTGAAGGGCCTAACACAACTCACTGCCCCAAATTTCCGCAAAATCTGATAATAAATGTGGCTTTTATGGGCCTAAGATCCTAAATCGAAAGATCGGTCTATATGGCAGCTATATCCAAATCTGAACCGATCTGAGCCATATTGACGAAGGATGTCGAAGGACCTAAGACAACTGACTTTTCCAAATTTCAGCAAAATCGGATAATAAATGTGGCTTTTATGGGTCTAAGACCCTAAATCGGAGGATCGGTCTATATGGCAGCTATATCCAAATTTGAACCGATCTGGGCCAAATTGAAGAAAGATGTCGAAAGGCCTAAGACAACTCACTACCGCAAATTTCAGCAAAATCGGACAATAAATGTGGCTTTTATTGGCCAAAGACCCTAAATTGCAGGATCGGTCTGTATGGCAGCTATATCCAAATCTGGCCCGATCTGAGCCAAATTGACGGAGGATGTTGAAGGGCCTAACAAAACTCACTGCCCTAAATTTCAACAAAATCGGATAATAAATGTGGCTTTTATGGGCCTAAGACCCTAAATCGGCGGATCGGTCTATATGGCAGCTATATCCAAATCTAAACCGATCTGGGCCAATTTAACGCGGAAAGTCGAAGGGCCTAAGAAAACTCACTGTCCCAAATTTCAGCAAAGTCGGATAATAAATGTGGCTTTTATGGGCCTTAGACCCTAAATCGGAGGATCGGTCTATATGGCAGCTATATCCAAATCTGGACCGATCTGAGCCAAATTTGACGAAGGAAGTCGTAGGGCCTAACACAACTCACTGCCTCAAATTTCAACAAAATCGGATAATAAATGTGGCTTTTATGGGTCTAAGACCCGAAGTCGGAGGATCGGTCTATATGGCAGCTATATCCAAATTTGAAACGATCTGAGCCAAATTGACGGAGGATGTCGCAGGGCCTAACACAACTCACTGCCCCAAATTTCAACAAAATCGAATAATAAATGTGGCTTTTATGGGCCTGAGACCCTAAATCGGTGGATCGGTCTATATGGGGGCTATATCAAGATATAGTCCGATATAGCCCATCTTCAAACATAACCTGCTTATGGACAAAAAAAGAATCTGTACAAAATTTCAGCTCAATATCTCTATTTTTAAAGACTGTAGCGTGATTTCAACAGACAGACGGACGGACATGTCTAGATCGTCTTAGATTTTTACGCTGATCAAGAATATATATACTTTATAGGGTCGGAAATGAATATTACGATGTGTTGCAAACGGAATGACAAAGTGAATATACCCCCATCCTTCGGTGGTGGATATAAAAACTCAAACTGAGCAATATTTGCTATGAACTATAGATTTTTTCTCACAATGACATAAAGTATGACTCTGACTACCCTTTAATTGGAAATATTGTCATTCCTAAGTCTATATATTTTGGTTTCCCAAAGTAGCTCCCGGTTAAAACACATCATCTGCTTAGTTTATCAATGGCATAACTCAACCTGTTTGCCAAACCATTTAATGCATTTGACAATTAAAAAGCTACTTCAGCAGCCTCAAGTGCTTAACTTCAATACACTTTTCTTTTGCTTTATGGCTTTTTTCCTAAGTTTTGTGATATTTACTGGAAACCGTTTTCCTTAAAAAAAAAAACAACAACAGATGTTGCTTAACACAAACAGCAAAAAAAGGTTTATCTGGCCTAAACTTCATGTAATGTAGTGCCTGCCAGCCTTCTTAATTCCAAGTTTTCTATGCATGGAGGTAGTTTGGTGATGGTGCTGCACCACCAAGAAGCTTCACGATGTCACTGTCAATGTCACTTATAAAGCAAACACTCCTAAAATTTAGCAAGGCAAAATTGAAACCCATAAACTTGAAGAAGAGAAGCATATTTACTGCATATCATCACAGTCTTTCATTGATGTTCGGCATGAAAATGTGGAGAAAAAAAAACATGTAACATGTAAAAGCGTGCTAAGTTCGGCCGGGCCGAATCTTGTGAACCCACCATCATGGATTCTGCTAAGATATGGGTGCTATATCTGGTTATAGACCGACATGAATCGAACTTGGCATAGGTTTTGAGAGTCATAAAACAACACTATACGCAAAATTTCAGCCAAATCGGATAAAAATCGCGGCTTGTAAGAGCTCATGGAATCAATTCGGCAGATAGGTTTACATGGCAACACTATCGTGTTCTTGACCGATTTGCACCGTATTTGGCATAGTATTTAGAAGTCGTAACATCCTAAATTTCAGCCGAATCGGACAAAAATTGCCTCTTCCAGGGGCTAAAGAAGTTAAATCGGGAGATCGGCTTATATGGGAGCTATATCAGGTTACGGACTGATTTGAACCGTACTTGGCAAGGTTGTTAAAAGTCATAACAGAACACGACATTAAAAATGTCAGTCAAATCAGACTAAGATTGCGGCTTCCAGGGGCTCGGGAAATCAAATCGGGAGATCAGTTTATGTGGGAGCTATATCCGGTTATATACTGATTTAAGCCATACTTGGACAGTTGTTGAAAGTCATAACAGAAGACCATGTGCAAAATTTCAGCCAAATCGGACAAAAATTGCGGCTGAACCGATATGGACCAAATCTGAACCGATATGGCCCATTTGCGGGAGATCGGTTTATATGGGACCTATATCAAGTTATACACCGATTTAAACCATACTTGGACAGTTGTTGAAAGTCATAACAGAAGACCATGTGCAAAATTTCAGCCAAATCGGACAAAAATTGCGGCTGAACCGATATGGACCAAATCTGAACCGATATGGCCCATTTGCAATCCCCAATGACCTACATCGATATTAAGTATCTTTGTAAAATTTCAAGTGGCTAGCTTTACGCATTCGACCGTTATCATGATTTCGACAATCGGGCGGACGGATGGACATGGCTATTTCGACTCAGAAAGTCGAGACGATCAAGAATATATATACTCTATGGGGTTTTAGATCAATATTTCGAGGTGTTTCATGCGGAATGACTAGACTAGTATACCCTCATCCTATGGTGGTGGATACTATGAGTGCACGGCCGAACTTTGGATACCCACCACTAAGGATAAATTAACCATCCTCTTTTATAACAACTCCACTACCATATTCATTGTGATATACAAATCGGGGCTGAGGTCCCGAGAATTCTTACAAAAGTCACAGTTTCAGCGAAATCGGGCAACAAATCTGCTTTTTATGGGAATAAGACCCTTAGTTGGAAGGTCGGTCTATATGGCAGATATATATAAATATAGTCTGATCTGGATCATGTGCTGGTCAGATAATGGGAGGCTTAATACAAGTCACTGTGTCACCCTTAAGTCACCCTTAAACGGAAAATCCGTCTACATGGCAGTTATATGGAAATACAATCTAATCTGAACCATATTTGGGTCAAATATTTGAAGGCTAAGTATAACTTACCATTTGAAATTTCAGCGAAATCGGGTAAAAATTGTTTTTATGGGCTTAAACCCTAAATCTGCAGATTAGTCTATATGGCAGCTATATCTAAATAAAGTCCAATCTGAACCATATCTAAGCCGGAGGCACAGTTTTTGAAAGTCATAACAAAACACTTCATGCACAATTTCATCCCAATCGGATGAGAATTGCGCCCTCTAGTGGCTCAAGAAGTCAAGATCCAAGATCGGTTTATTCGGAGGCTATAGCAGGCTACGGACCGATTTCAACCACACTTAGGACAGTTGTTAGAAATCATAACAAAACACTTTATGCGCCTTCTAGTGGCTCAAGAAGTTAAGACCTAAGATCGGTTTTTATGGCAGCTATATCAAAACATGGACCGATATGGGCCATTTACAATCCTAACCGACTTACACTGATAAGAAGTATTTTTGCAAAATTTCAAGCGCCTAGCTTTACTCCTTCGAATATAAGCGTGCTCTCGACAGACGGACGGACATGGTTACATCGACTTAAAAAGTCTTCAAAATCAAGAATATATATACTTTATGAGGTCTTAGACGAATATTCCGAGGGATGCTACAAACGGAATGACGAAATTAGTCTACCCTCATCCTGTGGTGGAGGGTATACAAATTGAACGACTTGCTTAGGTAGTGAGTGATGCGGTTGAGCTGCAGCTTATATTGAACAGTGGGGGAATGCCGGCATGTTCTAGAGCAGTGGATAATATTAAGGATTCCAAAGAACTTTAAGAGATCAACTCTGCACAGACTTCGCCGCCTTTAGGTGAGTTGATAGCGTGCTCGGATTATAAGTGCAGGGGTTGAATGTTCGATTTCCACCAGAGCCTTGGCCTGTCGATACTTTGGCATAACAATGGACTAAATTTGTCGAAGTGAGTATATTAACAAGTAAAAGCGTGCTAAGTTCGGCCGGGCCGAATCTTATATACCCTCCACCATGGATCGCATTTGTCGAGTTCTCTTCCCGGCATCTCTTCTTAATCAAAAAAAGGATATAAAAAAAGATTTGCTCTGCTATTAGAGCGATATCAAGATATGGACCGGTTTGGACCACAATTAAATTATATGTTGGAGACCTGTGTAAAATTTCAGCCAATTCGAATAAGAATTGCGCTCTTTGTGAGCTCAAAAAGCAAAATAGAGAGATCGATTTATATGGGAGCTGTATCGGGCTATGGACCGATTTAGACCATAATAAACACGTATGTTGATGGTCATGAGAGAATCCGTCGTACAAAATTTCAGGCAAATCGGATAATAATTGCGACCTCTAGAGGCTCAAGAAGTCAAGACCCAGATCGGTTTACATGGCAGCTATACCATGTTATGAACCGACTTGTATTTTATTTGACATATTTGTTGAAAGTAACAATAAAAAACGTCTTGCGAAATTTCAGCCAAATCGGATAGGAATTGCGCCCTCCAGAAGCTCAAGAAGTCAAATCCCCAGATCTGTTTATATGACAGCTATATCAGGTTATGAACCGATTTGAACCATATTTGGCGCAGTTGTTGGATATCATAACAAAATACTACGTGTCAAAATTTCATTCCAATCGAATAAGAATTGCGCACTCTAGAGGCTCAAGAAGTCAAGACCCAAGATCGGTTTATATGGCAGCTATATCAAAACATGAATCGATATGGCCCATTTACAATACCAACTGACCTACACTAATAAGAAGTATTTGTGCAAAATTTCAAGCGGCTAGCTCTACTCCTTCGGAAGTTAGCGTGCTTTCGACAGACAGACGGACGGACGGACGGACGGACAGACGGACGGACATGGCTAGATCGGCATAAAATTTCACGACGATCAAGAATATATATACTTTATGGGGTCTCAGACGAATATTTCGAGTAGTTACAAACAGAATGACGATGTTAGTATACCCCCCATCTTATGGTGGAGGGTATAAAAAGGCGTTAAGTTCAGCCGGGCCGAACTTTGGATACCCACCACCTCGGGCATATATGTTAACCACCTTTCGCAAAAATCCGGTGAAAAATGCCTAATTTATGCCCCCATAGCAGCTATATCGAAATATGGTCCAATTTGGACCAAATTCGACATGGATATTTAGTGGTCTAATAATTGTTAAATTTTTTAGAACAAAATGTTGGTCTTTTTGGTACCAAAAGTTCAAATTGAGAGATCGTCTATATGGTAGCTATATTCAAATCTGAACCGATCTAGGCCAAATTATAGAGGGATGTCGAAGGCTCTAACACAACTCACAGTTGAAAATTTCAGCGAAATCCAACAAAAAATGTTCCTTTTATGTTACCAAAACTTTAAATCGGGAGATCGGTCTATATGGCAGCTATATCCAAATCTGGACTGATCTGGGCCAAATTGCAGAAAGTTTTCGAAGAGCTTAACACAATACAGCTGTCTCAATTTTCTGCGAAATCGAACAGAACGGTCTAAATCGAGAGAACGGTCTATATGGCAGCTATATCCAGATCTGGACCGATCTAGGCCATATTGCAGAAACTAACTTAACTGCATTGTCCCAAATTTCGGCAACATCCGACAATAAACTCGCCTTTCATGAGTCCAAAAGCTTAAATCGAGGGATCGATCAATATGGCAGCGATATCCAAATTTGAACCGATCTGAGCCAAATTGAAGAAGGATGTCGAGTGGCCTAACACAACTCTCTGTGCCTAATTTCAGCAAAATCGAATAATAGATGTGGCTTTTATGGGCCTAAGACCTTTAATCGGCGGGTCGGTCTATATGGGGCCTAAATCAAGATATGGTCCGATATAGCCCATCTTCGAACTTCAACTGCTTATGGCCAAAAAAAGAATTTGTGCAAAGTTTCAGTTCAATATCTCTATTTTTGAAGACTGTAGAGTGATTGCAACAGACGGACGGACTTAGATTTTTACGCTGATCAAGAATATATGTACTTTATAGGGTCGGAAATGGATATTTCGATGTGTTGCAAATGGAATGATAAAATGAATATACCCCCAATGAATATATACCAAAAATTACTACCACTCCAACATTTACCTACCTCAAAGTCTTTTATCGTTGTTTGGAGTTTTTATTATAGCAAAAGGAGAGACTATACTTTCCCTGGCTACTCCTGTTCACCCACTGTGCCATACTCTACTAGATCATGAATCTTTTTCCAGCTCTAAACACATTATTTTTCTTTTCCACACTTTTGGCTGGTGCACTTGCCCCAGCGTCACACGTTTCCATGGCTAGCTGGCTATAAGACCAGATATCTCCATGATCCATTACTCCCAAATAAGAAAAGCAACGAACTCATTCACACAAATCCAGCTCTGATTTCGTAGACAAGCCAAGCCAGAGTCAACCGCCAATTCAATGCAAAACCAAATGTGTTAAAGCTTCTGCTGCCGATGGTGTTTTCTTAAGAGCTATAGCATCTGCTGCCGAATCTTTTAGTCTATATAAGCACTCATTGGATTGACATTTAGTAAATATGGTTGGAGCATCTCATAACAGCACGTTGGCACGTTTTTGTGCCAGAAAACTGAAGGTAGCAAGTAAAGCATGCAAAAATGCCCATTTCAGTTCAAAACCAAGTCTCCCCACAGGTGGGTTTGATTTTTTTGTCGAATTTTTTACTTCACTGAATTTCATTGCCCTGCAAAAGCATCTGTAGTACGATTGTTTTTATATCCTCCACCAAAGGCTGGTGGGTATACTAATTTCGTCATTCTGTTTGTAACTACTCGAAATATTCGACTGAGACCCAATAAAGTATATATATTCTTGATCGTCGCGACATTTTATGTCGTTCTAGCCATGTCCGTCCGTCCGTCTGTCCGTCCATCTGTCCGTCCGTCTGTCCGTCCGTCTGTCCGCCCGTCTGTCCGTCCGTCTGTCAGTCCGTCCGTCTGTCCGTCCGTCTGTCCGTCCGTCTGTCCGTCCGTCCGTCCGTCTGTCCGTCCGTCTGTCTGTCGAAAGCACGCTAACTTCCGAAGGAGTAAAGGTAGCCGCTTGAAATTTTGCACAAATACTTCTTATTAATGTAGGTCGGTTGGTATAGTAAATGGGCCATATCGGTCCATGTTTTGATATAGCTGCCATATAAACCGATCTTGGGTCTTGACTTCTTGAACCTCTATAGGGCGCAATTCTTATCCGATTTGAATGAAATTTTGACACGTAGTATTTTGTTACGATGTCCAACAATTGTCCCAAGTATGGTTCAAATCGGTTCGTAACCTGATATAGCTGTCATATGAACAGATCTGGGGACTTGACTTCTTGAGCTTCTAGAGGGCGCAATTCCTATCCGATTTGGCTGAAATTTTGCATGACGTATTTTATTTTTACTTTCAACAACTGTGTCAAATAAGGTTCAAATCGGTTAATAACCTGATATAGCTGCCATATAAACCGATCTGGGATCTTGACTTCTTGAGCCTCTAAAGTCGCAATTATTATCCGATTTGCCTGAAATTTTGAACAACCGATTCCCTCATGACCATCAACATTCGTGTTTATTTTGGTCTGAATCGGTCTATAGCCCGATACAGATCGATCTCTCTATTTTACTTCTTGAACCCCCAAAGGGCGCAATTTTTATTTGAATTGGCTGACATTTTACACAGGTCTCTAACATATAATTGGTCCAAATCGGATCATATATTGAATTCGCCCTAATAGCAGAGCAAATCTTTCCCTTTTATCCTTTTTTTGCCTAAGAAGAGATGGCGGGAAAAGAACTCGACAAAATCGATCCATGGTGGAGGGTATATAAGATTCGGCCCCGCCGAACTTAGCACGCTTTTACTTGTTTATTTTCATAATGGAGCTGATTTCATGTTTATATGTTTGAAGCAAATATGAGTTTATTTAGACAATAACTTGAGAGTGAAGTTCAGTTAAAATGAAAACGTGATTGAGTTTAAAATCGTAAAAACTTGATGCTTTTTTTAAGCCTGCAATTATTTTGGAGTTGCATAAAATTTAAACAATTTTTATTTGGAAATTTTAAGCTATTTTTTAAAAGTAGGCTCCTTCAGTTTTAAGCAATACACAAAAGTAAAATTCAAAATATCCTGTGTCGCAGACCTTTTATCGTGATGGCAGAACAAAGTAAAAGAAGGCGCAGCGGATCGGGCCCGGTTAAGCTGGTATAAGATAAAACTTAATCAGATAAGAGAAGAGCTGTGCCTTCCTGGTCAATCGATAAGGGAGTAATGACCATCAACACTACTATTGCCCCAGCCACATTGTCTAGCCAACCCAATTAACTGACATCGATAAAATGGAACCATTAAACCATAACTCAATCAATTTTCTGCTATGAAAACGTCGTAATTCTTGCGAACCATATCACATTCTAGAAACGAACAATAATTTCTACCGAGCCATTTTATTAATTGCTTTTGTACAGTACGAGTACATTGCTATTCCCGGTAATCAATAATATGCATATACTGGGTTTCTTTTTTTTTTGCATTATCTGTTGTCATTCTGTTTTAATGAGCCTTACGCATTATTACATTAGCATGAATTCTATGATTCATAGACAATTAAAAGCTGATGAAACGTGTTAACATTTCTTTCCTCAAACGCAAAAGTCAGAAAACGTTCACATTTAAACTGACCGACAACCGGCAACCGAGCCCATTGACCATTTTTGTAAGGCTATAAGTAAAAATAAAAAAAAAAAAAACAAAGAACCACAATTGTAAAAAAACAAGTGAAAAGGCGTTACGTTCGGCCGGGCCGAACTTTAGATACCCACCACCTCGGGTATATATGTAAACCACCTTTCGTCAAAATCCGGCGAAAATTGCAAAAGTTATGTCATATAGCAGTTATATCGATATATGCTTCGATTTGGACCAAATACTAAAAAGTATAAGTTATTGTTCAATTGTGTATAACAAAATATTGGTCTTTTTAGTAGCTATATTTAAAACTAAACCAATCTGAACCATAAACAACACCGATGTCGAAAAGCCTTACATAAGTCACTGTGTCAAAATTCAGTGAAATCGAATTATAAATGTGCCTTTTATGGGGCCAAGACTTTAAATCGCGATATCGATATGGCGGCTATATCCAAATCTGGACCGACTTTGGTCAAGTTGCAGAAAAATGTCAAATGGGCCTAACACAACGCCAAATTTCGGCAAAATCGGACAATAAATGCGCCTTTTATGGCCCCCAAAACCTTAAATCGAGATATCGGTCTATAAGGCAGCTATATTCAAATCTGGACCAATCTGGGCCAAATTGAGGAAGAACGTCGAAGAGCATAACACAACTCGCTGACCCAAATTTCAGCGACTTAGGACAATAAATGCGCCTTTTATGGCCCTCAAAACCTGAAACCGAGAGATCGGTCTATATAGCAGCTATATCCAAATCTGAACCGATCAGGGCCAAATTGATGAAAGACGTCGAATGGTCTGAGATAACTCACTGCCTCAAATTTCATCGATATCGGACAATAAATCTGCCTTTTATGGGCCCAAAACCTAAAACCGAGAGATCGGTCTATATGGCAGCTGTATCCAAACCTGGACCGATCTGTGCGATATTGCAGAAGTATGTCAAGGGGCTTAACTTACCTCACTGTCCCAAATTTCGGCGACATCGGACAATAAAAAAGCATTTTATGGGCCAAAAACTTTATATCAAGAAATCGGTCTATATGACAGCTATATCCAAATCTGAACCGATCTAGACCAAATTGACAAATGTCGAGGGGCCTAACACATCTCACTGTCTTAAATTTCAGTAAAATCGGATAATAAATGTGGCTTTTATGGGCCTAAGACCCTAAATCGGAGGATCGGTCTATATGGCAGCTATATCCAAATCTGAACCGATCTGGACCAAATTGAAAAAAGATGTCGAAGTGCCTAACACAACTCACTGTCCCAAATTTCAGCAAAATCGGATAATAAACTTGCCTTTTATGGGCTTAACACCATAAAACGGAGGATCGGTCTATATGGGAGCTATATTCAAATCTAGACCGATCTGAGCCAAATTGATAAAGGATGTCGGTAATTCTAACACAACTTACTCTCCCGAATTTTAGCAAAATCGGATAATAAATGTGGCTTTTATGGGCCTAAGACCCCAAATCGGAGGATCGGTCTATATGGCAGCTATATCCAAATCTAAACCGATCTGGGCCAAATTGACGGAGGATATCGAAGGGCCTAACACAGCTTACTCTCTTGAATTTAAGCAAAAGCGGATAATAAATGTGGCTTTTATGGGCCTAAGACCCCAAATCGGAGGATCGGTCTATATGGCAGCTATATCCAAATCTAAACCGATCTGGGTAAAAATGACGGAGGATATCGAAGGGCCTAACACAGCTTAATCTCTTAAATTTCAGCAAAATCGGATAATAAATGTGGCTTTTATGGGCCTAAGACCCTCAATCGGAGGATCGGTCTATATGACAGCTATATCCAAATCTGGACCGATCTGAGCCAAATTGACGCAGGACGTCGAAGGGCCAAATATAACTCACTGTCCCAAATCGGATAATAAATGCGCCTTTTATGGGTAAAAACCCTTAAATCGAGAGATCGGTCTATATGACAGCTATATCCAAATCTTGACCGATCTGCACCAAATTGACGAAGGATGTCGAGGGGCCTAACACATCTCACTGTCTTAAATTTCAATAAAATCGGATAAAAAATGTGGCTTTTATGGGCCTAAGACCCTAAATCTGAGGATCGGTCTATATGGCAGCTATATCCAAATCTTGACCGATCTGCACCAAATTGACGAAGGATGTCGAGGGGCCTAACACATCTCACTGTCTTAAATTTCAATAAAATCGGATAATAAATGTGGCTTTATGGGACTAAGATCCTAAATCTGAGGATCGGTCTATATGGCAACTATATCCAAATGTGGACCGATCTGGAGCAAATTGACGAAAGGTGTCGAGGGGCCTAACAGAAGTTACTGTCCCAAATCTCAGTAAAATCGGATAACAAATGTGGCTTTTATTGGCTAAAGACCCTAAATCGGCGGATCGGTCTATATGGGGGCTATATCAAGATATAGTCCGATATAGCCAATCTTCGAACTTAACCTGCTTATGGACAAAAAAAGAATCTGTGCAAAGTTTCAGCTCAATATCTCTAATTTTGAAGACTGTAGCGTGATTTCAACAGACAGACGGACAGACGGACGGACGTGTCTAGATCGTCTTAGATTTTTAGGCTGATCAAGAATATATATACTTTATAGGGTCGGAAATGGATATTTCGATGTGTTGCAAACGGAATGACAAATTGAATATACCCCCATCCGTCGGTGGTGGGTATAAAAACAATAAAGTTAAAGTATTTCAACAACAGCAACAAAGACCTACAGTAGCAGTTACCATAAATGCTTGGAAGTAAGCCTAAATAACCGCTCGACCCAACAAGAGACAAGAAGACAAGCGAACGGCCTACCCAGTGATCGCTAGTGGTAGAAACGTTACAACTACACCCTTTTTATGAAGCTCCCAGTAAGTTTAGCAACAAGTGCTAAAATACTTTTATTAGTTAAACGTGCAGATGGCCAAAGTGGGCAAAACACACACGCACCGCACAACACCGACTTCAGCTTTGGCACCTCCTGTTCTATAGCACTTACAAGGGGGGACATTTATTTGTCAGCCATATTCGGTTTGAGAAAACCAAAAAGCAAAATCAACAAAACATTCAACAAGTCATGTAATAGCTGTCTTTAAATTAATATGTAAAGTTGGTGGAAGAAAGAGTAGAAAAAAAAGACTTGAAAAAACGTTATCGATTTCCTTTATGATTTTCATAACAACAATAAGAATAACAAACAGCATGAAGTCGTTACACAGTAGGCCTTAGCAGGTTGTTCTTTTTTTGTGTTTTCAAAAAACTGATCAATATTCAGGGATGTTCATAATGACGTGTGCTTTAAATTAATTCGCATTTTTACCTTTTTTTTTTGCATTTTCTGATTCTTAAGCTCGAACTTAGTGCGTTTGCGTTCAACCGCCCGCATGCAAACGAGAAGAAGAATGCGTTTCTTAGAAGCCAAGGTATGTCTTTTGTCACAAAATAGTCGATTGGAAATTATTTGATGAAGTTTATGATTTTGGCAGCGCTATTTTAAGCACAGAGGGTGGTATGGGAATGAGTAGAACACCACATGTAACAGTTAAAAATTTCAGCAAAATTGGGTAATACACGCGCCTGTTATAGACTTAAGACCCTAAATCGGCATATGGGTCCATATGACAACTATATGTAAATAAGGTCCGATATACACCATATTCGGGTCGGATGTCGAGACCCCTAGTACAAATCTCCGATAATAAATGTGCCTTTTATGTTCTTTAGGCCCTAGAGCTGACGATCGGTCTCTATGGCAGCTATAACTAAATATATCCCGATCTGGACCATATTCGGGACAGATGTCCCGACTGTTCCAAATTTCAGCAAAGTCAGAAAATAAGTGAGCCCTCTCTGCGCCTAAGACCCGAAATCGGCAAATCGGTCTATATGACAGCTTAATCCAAATATGTTCCTATCTGAACCATCTGTGGTTCGGATATCGGCTGGCCTTATTAAACTTACTATGCCAAATTTCAGCGAAATCGGTTAATAAATGCGCCTGTTACAGATGGCCTTCGTGGCGCAAAGGTTAGCATGTCCGCCTATGATGCCGAGTGCCTGGTTTTCAAATCCCGGCGTGAACACCAGAAAAGTTTACAGCGGTGGTAATCCCCTTACTAATGCTGGCTTCATTCGTTAGGTATCCTGCTATGTTAAAACTTCTACACCACTTCGCCGTTCTAACTAGGCTTAAAAAAAGAAGGCCCTTATTATTGAGCTTAAACATTAATCGGACTGCACTCATTGATATGAGAGAAGTATCCCCTGTTCCTTATTGGATTGTTCATGGGAAAGTTTTAATATTTAGTTATAAAATTTAGCCTTAAAACTAACGACAATTGGCATAAATATCTTCTCAGACAGCCAGGCAGCCATTAAATACTTTGAGATCGTATTTCTGAACACAAAAACCACCCTCGACTATCTCTCAAAGAGATGGATGAACAGTTCAAAATTCACCTGTTCTAGGTGTAGGGCCAAAGAGATATCCCAGGGAATTGTAAAGTGGAAGAGCTTGCGAGACTAGGAACTAACTTACTCATTCCAGGGAAACTAGAATCTGCGGATCAGGCCGGAAGGTCAACGAATGATAGGTGGTCACAAAGAGGTGGCTGTAAGCATGTCAAAACTATGTGGCCTAATCTAGTCTTGAAGAGGTCTACCGCTTTGCTGTCACTGGCCAGAACAGACGTCTCAGTCATTGTGTACGTCATGGCAGTTCAGTGTCTGATCGGAAAACATACTGGCAACCTTCAGTCGCCAGCAACGATTTTGCAGAGCTGTGACGACATCGAAGAAGTAGAGACTATAAAACACCTTCAGTGTGTGTGTCCCGCACTAACAGTCAGAAGGAGTTCGACTTTAGGTTCTCATTTCTTTGACAACCTATCTGATTTGGTGGATGTGCACATTTGAAGGAGGCCACCGTAGCGCAGAGGTTAGCATGTCCGCCTGTGACGCTGAACGCCTGGGTTCGAATCCTGGCGAGACCATCTGAAAAAATTTACAGCGGTGTTTTTCCCCTCCTAATGCTGGCAATATTTGTGAGGTACTATGCCATGTAAAACTTCTCTCCAAAGAGGTGTCGCACTGCGCCACGCCGTTCGGGCTCGGCTATAAAATGGAGGCCCCTTATCATTGAGCTTAAACTTGAATCGGACTGCACTCATTGATATGTGAGAAGTTTGCCTCTGTTCCTCAGTGGAATGTTCATGGGCAAAATTTGCATTTGTATTTTGCTCATTCAAAAGTTGTTGGGCTTTTTAAGGCGATCTGAATAGTTCAATGGTAGGAATTAGAAGGCATCTTCCTTCTTCTATTCCTGTGGTATCACAATGGATGAAAACGTCTCAGTGAGTCTGATGGCATACTGCCACTTAAACCTAACCTAACCTAATTTAGGCTTAAAACCCTAAATCGGCAGATAAGTCTAGATGGCAGCTATATCCAAATTAGTGAACCTAATCTGGTATAGAAGAAATACTAGTCTGTGCACAATTTCAACTCAATATCTCAATTTTTAAAGACTGTAGCGTGATTACAACTGACGGACATATGGATGGACATACGGACACACACTCGGACATGGTTAAATTGTCTTAGAAATTTAAAATGATTCGAAATATATATACTTTGTTGGGTCGAAAATTGATATTTCGATATGTTAGAAACGGAATGACTAAACGAATATACACGCTATCCTAAGGTGGTGGGTAAAAAAAAAGTAAACCACCACAATGGATTCTGCTAAAAATGTATACAAAATAAATTAAGTTGGAGGCTGTAATTTCATTCTACATACCAAACCTCTGTCAAATCAGCAGTTGTTGAAAGTCGTAACAGAACACCGCATGAAAAATTTCAGCCAAACCAGAAAAAATTGCGGCTTGTAAGGGCTCAAGAAGTAACAAGTAAAAAGGCGTTAAGTTCGGCCGGGCCGAACTTTGGATAACCACCACCTCGGGTATATATGTAAACCACCATTCATCAAAATTCGGTGAAAATTTCATAACTTACGTCCCATATCAGTTATATCAAAATAAGTTCCGATTTGGACCAAATACTAATAAATACAGTAGCTATATCTCAAAATAAACCGATCTGAACCATATACGACACGGATGTCGAAAAGCCTAACATAAGTCAGTGTATCAAATTTCAGTGAAGTCGGATTATAAATGCGCCTTTTATGGGACCAAGACTTTAAATCGAGATATCGGTCTACATGGCAGTTATATCCAAATCTGGACCGATTTGGGACAAGTTACATAAAAATGTCGAAGAGCTTAACTCAAAGCACTGTCCTAAATTTCGGCGAAATCGTACAATAAATGCCTCTTTTATGGGCCCAAAACCTTAAATCGAGAGATCGGTCTATATGGCCGATATAAATCTGGACCGATCTGGGCAAAGTTCGTCGAAAAGCCTCACTAAACTCAATGTGCCAAATTTCAGCGACATCGGACAATAAATGCGTCTTTTATGGCCCCAAAACCTAAAACCTAGATATCGGTATATATGGCAGCTATATCCAAATCTGGACCGATCTGTGCGATATTGCAGAAGTATGTCAAGGGGCTTAACTTAACTCACTGTCCCGAATTTCGGCGACATCGAACAATAAATGAGCATTTTATGGGCAAAAAACCATAAATCAAGAAATCGGTCTATATGGCAGCTATATCCTAAACTGAACCGATCTGGGCCAAATTGACGAAGGATATCGATGGACCTAACACAATTCACTGTCCCGAATATCATCAAAATCGGATAATAATTATGGCTTTTGTGGGCCTTAGACCCTAAATCGGAGGATCGGTCTATGTGGCAGCTATATCCAAATCTGGACCGATTTGAGCCAAATTGACGAAGGAGGTCGAAGGGCCTAACACAACTCAGTCCCTCAAATTTCAGCAAAATCGGATAATAAATGTGGCTTTTATGGGCCTATGACCCTAAATCGGAGGATCGGTCTATATGGCAGCTATATACAAATCTGGACCGATCTGGGCCAAATTGACGAAGGATGTCGAAGGGCCTAACACAACTCACTGTCCCGAATTTCAGCAAAATCGGATAATAAATGTGGCTTTTATTGGCCTAAGACCCGAAATCGGCAAATCGGTCTATATGGCAGCTATATCCAAATCTGAACCGATCTGGGCCAAATTGTCGGAGGATGGCGAAGGTTCTAACACAACTCACTGTCCCGAATTTCAGCAAAATCGGATAATAAATGTGGCTTTTATGGGCCTATGACCCTAAATCGGAGGATCGGTCTATATGGCAGCTATATCCAAATCTGAACCGATCTGGGCGAAATTGACGGAGGATGTCGAAGGGCCTAATACAACTCACTGCCCCAAATTTTCGCAAAATCGGGTAATAAATGTAGCTTTTATGGGCCTATGACCCTAAATCGAAGGATCGGTCTATATGGCAGCTATATCCAAATCTGAACCGATTTGAGCCAAATTGACGAAGGATTTTAAAGGGCCTAACACAACTCAGTCCCCCAAATTTCAACAAAATCGGATAATAAATGTGGCTTTTATGGGCCTAAGACCCTAAATCGGAGGATCGGTCTATATGGCAGCTATATCCAAATCTGGACCGATCTGGGCAAAATTGAAGAGGGACGTCGAAGAGCCTAACCAAACTCACTGTGTCAAATTTCAGCAAAATCGGGTAATAAATGTAGCTTTTATGGGCCTGTGACCCTAAATCGGAGGATCGGTCTATATGGCAGCTATATCCAAATCTAGACCGATCTGGGCCAAATTGACGGAGGATGTCGAAGGGCCTAACACAACTCACTGTCCCAAATTTCAGCAAAATCGGATAGTAAATGTGGCCTTTATTGGCCTATGACCCTAAATCGGAGGATCGGTCTATATAGGGGCTATATCAAGATATGGTCCGATATAGCTCATCTTCGAACTTAACCTGCTTATGGACAAAAAAAGACTCTGTGCAAAATTTCAGCTCAATATCTCTATTTTTGAAGACTGTAGCGTGATTTCAACAGACAGACGGATAGACTGACAGACGGACAGACGGACGGACATGTCTAGATCGTCTTAGATTTTTACGCTGATCAAGAATATATATACTTTATAGGGTCGGAAAAGGATATTTCGATGTGTTGTAAACGGAATGACAAAATGAATATACCCCCATCCTTCGGTGGTGGGTATGAAAATTAGGTTCAAGTAATGGGAGGTCGACTCACTCCTAAATACCCCCAAATAGGCATATAAGCCGACCATGGCTATATGGGATTCAAATGAAAGATATTTGGGAGTAGATTAAAAATATGACACTACAATTTGCGTTTAAGTCAAGGTGGCTCTTTTCCTCCTAAAAATACGTCGAATAGATTAATTGACCCATTATGGCAGTAAGGGATTCGAATAAAGGGTATTTGAAAGTAGACAAACTAATTTGATATCCAATTTTGGGGGTACGCCCTAAATCTGAACTTTATTTTCGACTATAACAATATGGAGGTCAAATCAACGGTATTTGGGGATAAAGAACGAATTTAAAATCTATTTTTAGGACAAAGTGCCAGTGGCCTCCCCAGTCCCAAAACACCCTACAAACGGTTCATACTTACGGACCATGAGAAAATGGGGTTCAACGTAAAGGGATTTCGGAGTGGAGACGAATTTGATATCCCCTAAAAAGCACTTCTTCCTACCCTAATTCCAAAAATACCAGATCTCGGAGATTGGTAATGTGATTAATACAACATGGTTTCTATTGTTGGGGACGGGTGCCGGGGTGACAGCGCAAAACCCGCTAAATGGATATATAGATCAATCACGGCAATATAGAGCCATGTGTTGGGAGAGCCGCCCCATCCTAATTTGGGTAGTTATTTAATGATTTTCGGAAAATTTATATTCATTTTCGGGACAAAGACCCTGGGGTCCACCCCACCTTCAAACACAACTTATTTACCGATCATGCCATTATGGGACTTATACGAAATGTTTCTGAAAGTAGAGCACGAATCTTATATTTACTTAAATGGACCCCCTAAACCCGAAATATTTACCAACACAGTAATATGGGACTCAATAGAAAGGCATTTGGGAATAGAGTAAAAAATTTGCCGGAACCGAGCAGGGTAAAACTTTTCATACATCAATTAGTGATTTTCGATTCATGTTGAGTTTATCAACGATAAGGGATCTTTTTTTATAGACGAGTCCCTACGATGTGCCGCATTGCGACATCTCTTTGGGGAGAATTTTTTACATAACCATGCATGGTATGGTACCTCGCACATTCAGGGCCAAGTGTCCCCACCCTAAATAGATATTAGAGAGATAAAGAAGGCGTAGCGGCGCGGACCCTGTCCAGCTAGTAACACATAATAACATAAGTCACTGTGTTAAATTTCAGCTAAATCGGACTACAAATGTACCTTTTAAGGTGTCCAAACTTTAAATGGAGATCGCTCTATATGACAGCTATATCCAAATCTAGACCGATCTGGGCCAAATTATAGAAAGATGTCGACGATCCTAACGCAACTCACTGTCATCATGACCTAGCCAACGCAACCGTTGTATTTTGACGCATTGAACCATGCCATCGTCATCATACAGCTCATGGTTAATACGATGCATATATTCTCCATTAACACAGACTGGTCTATATATTTTACGAAGGATTTTTCTCTCAAACACTCCAATTAATGACTCATCTGCTTTCGTAAGTACCCACGTTTTGGAGCCATGCAACAGCACGGGTAGTATCGGTGACTTGTTTAGTTTAATTTTATTTTAGTCTGCCGAGAGGTGGCTTTGCTCCTTATCTGCTTGCTTAATCCAAAATAGCGTCTGTTAGCCAGTATTATCCTTCGGTTTATTTCAAAACTGGTGTCATTTGTTTCTTTTAAAGGAAGATAAAGTTGCTGACTATCTCAAAGTTGTAGTTCCCAACTTTCTCAATTTTCTTTACATGCTCGTGTTTATAGGGCTTTGTGAATGTTTATATTGGGTTGCCCAAAAAGTAATTGCGGATTTTTTAAAAGAAAGTAAATGCTTTTTGAATAAAACTTAGAATGAACTTTAATCAAATATACTTTTTTTACAATTTTTTTCTAAAGCAAGCTAAAAGTAACAGCTGATAACTGACAGAAGAAAGAATGCAAATACAGAGTCACAAGCTGTGAAAAAATTTGTCAACGCCGACTATATGAAAAATCCGCAATTACTTTTTGGGCAACCCAAATATATACCCTCCACCATGGATCGCATTTGTTGAGTTCTATGCACAGTATCTCCTTTAGGCAAACAAAGAATACTGAATAAGAACTGTTGTGCTACTGAAGCTATATCAAGTTATAGTCCGATTCGGACCATAAATGAATGCTGAACTTTATAGAAGTCATTGTGTAATATTTCAGTTCATTGGGATAAGAATTGCGCTTTTTAGGGGCTCAAGAAGCAAAATCGGGAGATCGGTTTATATGGGAGCTGTATCAAGCTATAGACCGATTCAGACCATATTAGATAAAGACGTATGTTGAAGGTCATGAGAGAAGCCATTGTAGAAAATTTGTGCCAAATCGGATGAGAATTGCGCCCTCTAGAGGCTCAAGAAGTCAAGATCCCAGAGTGGTTTATATGGCAGCTATATCAAAACATGATCCGATTTGCACCATACTTAGCACAGTTATTGGAAATCATAACAAAACACCTCATACGAAATTTCAACCCAATCGGGTGAGAATTGCGCGCTCTATGGGCTCAAGATGTCAAGATCCAAGATCGGTTTATATGACAGCTATATTAGGTTATGGACCGATTCGAGCCATACTGGGCACAGTTGTTGGATATCGTAACAAAACACGTCGTGCAAAATTTAATTCCATTCGGGTAAGAATTGCGCACTCTAGAGGCTCAAGAAGTCAAGATCCAAGATCGTTTTATATGGCAGCTACATCAAAACATGGACCGATGTGGCCCATTTACAATACCAACCGACCTACACTAATAAGAAGTATTTGTGCCAAATTTCATTCAAATCGGATAAGAATTGCACACTCTATAGGCTCAAGAAGTCAAGACCCAAGATCGGTTTATATGGCAGCTATATCAAAACATGGACCGATTTGAACCATACTCTGCACAGTTGTTGAATATCATAACAAAACATGTCGAGCAAAATTTAATTCCATTCGGGTAAGAATTGCGCACTCTAGAGGCTCAAGAAGTCAAGATCCAAGATCGTTTTATATGGCAGCTACATCAAAACATGGACCGATGTGGCCCATTTACAATACCAACCGACCTACACTAATAAGAAGTATTTGTGCCAAATTTCAAGCTGGTAGCTTTACTCCTTTTGAAGTGCTTTCGACAGACAGACGGACGGACGGACGGACGGACGGACGGACGGACAGACGGACGGACATGACTAGATCGACATAAAATGTCACGACGATATATGCTTTATTGGGTCTCAGACGAATATTTCGAGTAGTTACAAACAGAATGACGAATTTAGTATACCCTATCCTATGGTGGAGGATATAAAAATCAACTACACTCATTACTTTTTATACCCACAACCATAGGATGGTGGTATACTAATCTAGTCATTCCGTTTATAACACCTCGAAATGTTGATCTGGATCATCTCGATATTGTGAGTTGATCTAGCCATGTCCGTCCGTTCGTCCATCTGTCGAAATCACGATATCCCTCGAACACGTAAAGCTAGCCTGTTGAAATTTTGCACATAAAATTGTTATTGACGTAGGTCGTTGGAGATTGAAAGTAGACCATATCGGTTCAGATTTTGATATAGCCCCTATAAAAACCGCTCCCCGGATTTGACTTCTGAGCTCCTAGGAGCCTCAATTTTCATTCGATTTGGCCAGAGTTGGGATCGATGACTTGAGTTATGACTTTCATCATCCGTGCCAGGTAAGTTTCGAATCGACCTATATACAGATATAGCCCCCATATAAACCGGCTTCCGAATTTAAATTCTTGAGCCCTTAGACGCCTCAATTTTCATCCGACTTTTCTGAAATTTGCAAAATTGACTTGTGTTATGATTTCCAACATCCATGCCTAGTACGAGGGTTGCCTTTAATATTTCGGGATAGGACAACCCTTGTGTTGTAATCTGCAAACTGGCAGCTTTTGAGGTTATACGTATTCAAAACGTTTTGACTTACGAGCGCTATTTGTGTTGTTTACAGTAACTTAAACGTAACATCTCGCCCAAAAAATGCAATTAAATTGTGAACATTTTAGTGCCATTATTATAACCACAACCGAAGGATGGGGGTATATTCATTTTGTCATTCCGTTTGCAACACATCGAAATATCCATTTCTGACCCTATAAAGTATATATATTCTTGATCCGCGTAAAAATCTAAGACGATCTAGACATGTCCGTCCGTCTGTCCGTCTGTCTGTTGAAATCACGCTACAGCCTTTAAAAATAGAGATATTGAGCTGAAACTTTACACAGATTCTTTTTTTGTCCATAAGCAGGTTAAGTTCGAAGATGGGCTATATCGGACTATATCTTGATATAGCCCCCATATAGACCGATCCGCCGGTTTTGGGTCTTAGGCCCATAAAAGCCACATTTATCATCCGATGTTGTTGTAATTTGGGACAGTGAGTTAAGTTAGTCTCCTCGACATCCTTCGTCAATTTGGCCCAGATCGGTTCAGATTTGGATATAGCTGTCATATAGACCGATCCTCCGGTTTAGGGTCATAGGCCCACAAAAGCCACATTTATTAACCGATTTTGATGAAATTGGGGGCAGTGAGTTGTGTTAGGCCCTTCGACATCCTTCGTCAATTTGCCCCAGATCGGTTCAGATTTGGATATAGCTGCCATATAGATCGATCCTCCGATTTATGGTGTAAGGCCCATAAAAGCCACATTTATTAACAGATTTTGATGAAATTTGGGGCAGTGAGTTGTGTTAGGCCCTTCGACATTCTTCGTCAATTTGCCCCAGATCGGTTCAGATTTGGATATAGCTGCCATATAGATCGATCCTCCGATTTATGGTGTAAGGCCCATAAAAGCCACATTCATTATCCGATTTTGCTGAAATTTGGGACAGCGAGTTGTGTTGGGCCCTTCGACATCCTTCGTTAATTTGCCCCAGATCGGTCCAGATTTGGATATAGCTGCCATATAGACCGATCCTCCGGTTAAGTGTCTTAGGCCCACAAAAACCACATTTATTATCCGATTTTGCTGAAATTTGGGACAGTGAGTTGTGTTGAGCCCTTCGACATCCTTCGTCAATTTGCCCCAGATCGGTCCAGATTTGGATATAGCTGCCATATAGACCGATCCTCAGATTTAGGGTCTGAGGCCCATAAAAGCCACATTTATTATCCGATTTTGCTGAAATTTTGAACAGTGAGTTGTCTTAGGCCCTTCGACTTCCTTCGTTAATTTGCCCCAGATCGGTCCAGATTGGATATAACTGCCATATAGACCGATCCTCCGATTAAGCGTCTTAGGCCCACAAAAACCACATTTATTAACCGATTTTGATGAAATTTGGAAGAGGTGAGTTGTGTTAGGCCCTTCGACGTCCTTCGTCAATTTGCCCCAGATCGGTCCAGATATGGATATAGCTGCCATATAGACCGATCCTCCGATTTAGGGTCTAAGGCCCATAAAAGCCACATTTATTATCCGATTTTGCTGAAATTTTGAACAGTGAGTTGCCTTAGGCCCTTCGACTTCCTTCGTTAAATTGGTTCTGATTTGGATATAGCTGTCATTTAGACCGATCCTCCGGCTTAGGGTCTTAGGCCCACAAAAGCCACATTTTTTAACCGATTTTGATGAAAATTGAGGCAGTGAGTTATGTTAGGCCCTTCGACATCCTTCGTCAATTTGTCTCAGATCGGTTCAGATTTGGATATAGCTGCCATATAGATCGATCCTCCGATTTATGGTGTAAAGCCCATAAAAGCCACATTCATTATCCGATTTTGCTGAAATTTGGGACAGTGAGTTGTGTTGAGCCCTTCGACATCCTTCGTCAATTTGCCCCAGATCGGTCCAGATTTGGATATAGCTGCCATATAGACCGATCCTCCGGTTTAGGGTCTGAGGCCCATAAAAGCCACATTTATTATCCGATTTTGCTGAAATTTTGAACAGTGAGTTGTCTTAGGCCCTTCGACTTCCTTCGTTAAATTGGCCCAGATCGGTTCAGATTTGGATATAGCTGTCATATAGACCGATCCTCCCGTTTAGGGTCTTAGGCCCATAAAAGCCACATTTATTATCCGATTTTGCTGAAATTCAGGACAGTGAGTTGTGTTAGGCCCTTCGACATCCTTCGTCAATTTGGCCCAGATCGGTCCAGATTTGGATATAGCTGCCATATAGACCGATCCTCCGGTTAAGTGTCTTAGGCCCACAAAAGCCACATTTATTAACCGATTTTGATGAAATTTGAGGCAGTGAGTTGTGTTAGGCCCTTTGACATCCTTCGTCAATTTGTCTCAGATCGGTTCAGATTTGGATATAGCTGCCATATAGATCGATCCTCCGATTTATGGTGTAAGGCCCATAATAGCCACATTCATTATCCGATTTTGCTGAAATTTGGGACAGTGAGATGTGTTAGGCCCTTTGACATATTTCTTCAATTTGGTCCAGATCGGTTCAAATTTGGATATAGCTGCCATTTAGGCCGATTTCTTGATTTATGGTTTTGGGCCCATAAAATGCTCATTTATTGTCCGATGTCGCCG
Organism: Stomoxys calcitrans; assembly: GCF_963082655.1. NCBI lineage: Eukaryota > Metazoa > Arthropoda > Insecta > Diptera > Muscidae > Stomoxys > Stomoxys calcitrans. Next base: position 40,268,075 of record NC_081552.1, read on the forward strand.
TAATTTGGAACAGTGAGTTAAGTTAAGCCCCTTGACATACTTCTGCAATATCGCACAGATCGGTGCAGATTTGGATTTAGCTGCCATATAGACCGATATCTAGGTTTTAGGTTGTGGGGCCATAAAAGACGCATTTATTGTCCGATGTCGCTGAAATTTGAAACTGTGAGATTGGTTAGGCTTTTCGACGTCCTTCTTAAATTTTGCCCAGATCAGTCCAGATTTGCATATAGCTGCCATATAGACCGATCTCTGGATTTAAGGTTTAGGGCCCATAAAAGAGGTATTGGTATTGGTATTGTAAATGGGTCATATCGATCCATATTTTCATATAGCTGCCATATAAGTATGGTTCAAATCGGTCCATAACCTGATATAGCTGCCATATAAACCGATCTTGGGTCTTGACTTCTTGAGCCTCTGGAGTGGGCAATTCTTATCCGAATGCAATGGAATTTTGCACGACGTGTTTTGTTATGAAATCCAATAACTGTGGCAAGTATTGTTCAAATCGGTCCATAACCTGATACAGCTGTCATATAAACCAATCTTGGGTCTTGACTTCTTGAGCCGCTAGAGTGCGCAATTCTTATCCGATTGGAATGCATTTTTGCACGAAGTGTTTTGTTATGATATCCAACAATTGTGCCAAGTATGGTTCAAATCGGTCCATAACCTGATATAGCTGCCATATAAACCGATCTTGGGTCTTGACTTCTTGAGCTTCTAGAGGTGGCAATTCTTATCCGATTGGAATGAAATTTTGCACGACGTATTTTTTTATGATATCCAACAATTCTGCCAAGTATGATTCAAATCGATTCATAACCTGGTATAGCTGTCATATAAACAGATCTGGGGACTTGACTTCTTGAGCTTCTAGAGGTGGCAATTCCTATCCGATTTGGTTGAAAATTTTCATGAAGTATTTTATTCTTACTTTCAACAACTGTGTCAAAGAAAGTTCAAATCGATTCATAACCTGGTATAGCTGCCATATAAACCGATCTGGTATCTTGACTTCTGAGCCTCTAGAGGTCGCAATTATTATCCGATTTGCCTGAAATTTTGTACGACGGATTCTCTCATGACCATTAACATACGTGTTTATTATGGTCTGAATCGGTCTATAGCCCGATACAGATCCCAATATAATATAAATCGATCTCTCTATTTCACTTCTTGAGCCCCCAAAGGGCGCAATTCTTATTCGAATTGGCTTGACATTTTACGCAGGTCTCCAACATTTAATTTATTTGTGGTCTAAACCGGATCATATCTTTATATCGCTCTAATAGCAGAGCAGATCTTTCTTATATCATTTTTTGCCTAAGAAAGATGCCGGAAAAGAACTCGACAAATGCGCTCCATGGTGGAGGGTTTATAAGATTCGGCCCGGCCGAACTTAGCATGCTTTTACTTGTTAATTATAAATGGGTGCTGTTCAATTCAAGTTAGAGATACCTTAAGATAATGGAACTCCTTTTTATGGCCGAGGCCGAACGGCGTGCCGCAATGCGACAGCTCTTAGGAGTGAAATATTACAGGGCATAGTATTTCACAAATGTCCCCAGCATTATAGGGGATAAAAATTGCTGAAAATATTTTCTGCGGTTCTCGCCAAAATTCGAACCCAGGTCTTTGTCGGAAATGCTAATCTCTATGCTATGCCATTCATTCCCATTCCCACCTCTTTTTAAATGGCTATCGCAACAATTTGAACTCGTGCTAAAGGCGTGTCAATTTTCAGACATATGAAAAAGAATCGTCAGTAGCAACTAAACTAAACTTGTGCCAAGTGCAAATTCTTTCAAGTTGCTTCAAATTTATGATTATTGGTTAAATGTTCATGCAGAGCTACCGACTGCAGACTATTCAAGTATTGCTAAAAATGTTAGCAATTCTTTGCTAGCTGGTCACCAACGGTAGGGGGCGTTTGGTCATATTTTGAATGATTGTCTATTGGAAGCATGCCAATATGCCGTTATTTAGGGTGTGTTATATTAAAAATTTTATTGTGAAAAAAAGACACACAAATTGGCACCATGAATATTGCTAAACAAGCTAATAAAGTCCAAAAACAAGTTTAAATATAACGTGAACTATAACTAAAAGAAAAACAAAAACAAAAATGCAACAAGCCTACACTTTTTCTATATAAAGAAAAAGATGCACCTTTTTTGAATTTAGTACAGCAAAATGGCTTTGTCTTATTTTTTTTTTAAATTATTTCAACAATTTTCGTTACTTGTTTTAAATTTTAATGGAAGTTGTTTTTGTTTTTTAATCTCCTTACTATGCTTGCAAATATTTGCAACCGCTGTACGCACATTTTCGAAATTTTCGATCGATTTTGTTTCTGCGATACTTAATCGCAACTGGAACTAAAGTAAAATGTTAATGTGAACATGTTGTTTTTTTTTTTTAAGGTTCTTGTGGTTACCAAGTCGCTGTTCCGATGACTCTTAGTTCTCAGATTCGATGCAATTGATTTTTTTTTTGCTTGGTTGTGTTCTATACTTTACACCTGTTAAAATTGCTATCAACAACATACAACACTTAATGTTGTTTTTTTCTTATTTTTCTCCCCCCGCCGGGTTTTAATTTTGCTGTTTGGAATAAAAAACATTGAATACTGGTAGTTAACATGAGTTGCAGATAAAATCAGAACATAAGACGGACATACCATTATGTGTTTAATATTGAATTGAATAACTAATTTAAAAAAAAAAAAATCAAACAACACTTGCTGCAATCGATTCGCACTGACTTCAGTTAACAATTTAACCCATTAACGACAAATGGGTAAAAAATACCCAAGAATAGAGCTGTCTTAGAAAAATTCTAGCTCGAGTTAAGCAAGAGGTATCGATATGAAATTTGAATTCCCGTAAAGAAGACTAATGAAACTTGGTAAGAAAATATCGTCCCTATATATAAACAAGTAAAAAGGCGTTAAGTTCGGCAGGGCCGAACTTTGGATACCCACCACCTCGGGTATATATGTAAACCACCTTTCATCAAAATCCGGTGAAAATTGCATACCTTTTGTCCCATAGCAGTTATATTGAAATATATCTAAAAATAAACCGATCTGAACTATATACAACACGGATGTCTACAAACCTAACATAAGTCACTGTGTCAAATTTCAGTCAAATCAAATTTTAAATGTGCCTTTTATGGGGCCAAGACTTTAAATCGTGAAATAGGTCTTTATGACAGCTATATCCAAATCTGGACCGATCAGGACCAAATTGAAGAAATATGTCAAAGGGCCTAAGACAACTCCCTGTTCCAAATTTAAGCAAAATCGGATAATAAATGTGGCTTTTATGGGTCTAAGTCCCTAATTCGGAGGATCGGTCTATATGGCAGCTATATCCAAATCTGGACCGATCTGGGCCAAATTGACGAAAGATGTCGAAGGGCCTAACACAACTCACTGTCTCAAATTTCAGCAAAATCGTATAATAAATGTGGCTTTTATGGGCCTAAGTCCCTAAATCGGAGGATCGGTCTATATGGCAGCTATATCCAAATCTGGACCGATCTGAGCCAAATTGACGAAAGATGTCGAAGGGCCTAACACAACTCACTGTCTCAAATTTCAGCAAAATCGTATAATAAATGTGGCTTTTATGGGCCTATGTCCCTAAATCGGAGGACCGGTCTATATGGCAGCTATATCCAAATCTGGACCGATCTGGGCCAAATTGACGAATGATGCCGAAAGGCCTAACACAACTCACTGTCCCAAATTTCAGCAAAATCGGATAATAAATGTGGCTTTTATCGGCTTAGACCTTTAATCGGAGGATCGGTCTATATGACAGCTATATCCAAATCTGGACCGACCAGGACCAAATTAAAGAATTATGTCAAAGGGCCTAAGATAACTCCCTGTTCCAAATTTAAGCAAAATCGGATAATAAATGTGGCTTTTATGGGCCTAAAACACTAAATCGTAGGATCGGTCTATATGGCAGCTATATCCAAATCTGGACCGATCTGGGCCAAATTGACGAAAGATGACGAAGGGCCAAACACAACTCACTGTCCCAAATTTCAGCAAAATCGGGTGATAAATGTAGCTTTTATTGGCCTAAGACCCTAAATTTGAGGATCGGTCTATATGGCAGCTATATCCAAATCTGAACCGATCTAGGCCAAATTAATGAAGGATGTCAAAGGGCCTATCACAACTCACTGTCCCAAATTTCAGCAAAATCGGGTAATAAAAGTAGCTTTTATGGGCCTAAGACCCTAAATCTGAGGATCGGTTAATATGGCAGCTATATCCAAATCTGGACTGATCTGGGCAAAATTAATGACGGACTTTCGGGAGCCTAACACAACTCTCTGTCCCAAATTTCAGCAAAATCGGATTATTATAAATGTGGCTTTTATGGGCCTAAGACCCTAAATAGGCCGATCGATCAATATGGGGGCTATATCAAGATATCGTCCGATAAAGCCCATCTTCGAACTTAACCTGCTTATGGACAAAAAACGAACCTGCGCAAAATTTCAGCTCATTATCTTCAATTTTAAAGACTGCAGCGTGATTTCAACAGACAGACGGACGGACATGTCTAGATCGTCTTAGATTTTTACGCTGATCAAGAATATATATACTTTATAGGGTCGGAAATGGATATTTCGATGTGTTGCAAACGGAATGACAAAATGAATATACCCCCATCCTTCGGTGGTGGGTATAAAAATCAAAGAACACTTGCTGCAATCGATTCGCACTGACTTCAGTTAACAATTTAACCCATTAACGACGAATGGGTAAAAAAAACCCAAGAATAGAGCTGTCTTAGAAAAATTCTAGCTCAAGTTAGGTAAGAGGTATCGATATGAAATTTGAATTCCCGTAAAGAAGACTAATGAAACTTGGTAAGAAAATATTGTCCCTATATATAAATAAGGTCATGTTCTGGGGGAAAATTGGCTTGTCGAAAGTCGGCAATTTTTTATATCCAAAAAAGTCAAACAAAAAATTTTCTCAAAATTCTTAGGAAACCGTTTTTATACCCTCCAACATAAGATGGGGGGTATACTAATTTCGTCATTCTGATTGTAACTACTCGAAATATTCGTCAGAGACCCCATAAAGTGTATATATTCTTGATCGTCGTGAAATTTTATGTCGATCTAGCTATGTCCGTCCGTCCGTCCGTCTGTCTGTCGAAAGCACGCTAACTTTCGAAGGAGTAAAACTAGCCGCTTGAAATTTTGCACAAATACTTCTTATTAGTGTAGGTCGGTTGGTATTGTAAATGGGCCATATCGATCGATTGAAATAGCTGCCATATAAACCGATCTTGGGTCTTGACTTCTTGAGCCTCTAGAATGCGCAATTCTTATCCGATTGAAATAAAATTTTGCACGACGTGTTTTGTTATGATATCCAACAAATGTGCCAAGTATGGTTCAAATCGGTTCATAACCTGATATAACTGCCATATAAACCGATCTGGGGTCTTGACTTCTTGAGCCTCTAGAATGCGCAATTCTTATCCGATTGGGATAAAATTTTGCACGACGTGTTTTGTTATGATATCCAACAACTGTGCCAAGTATGGTTCAAATCGGTTCATAACCTGATATAACTGCCATATAAACCGATCTGGGGTCTTGACTTCTTGAGCCTCTAGAGTGAGCAATTCTTATCCGATTGGAATGAAATTTTTCACGACGTATTTTGTTACGATATCCAATACTGTGCCAAGTATTGTTCAAATCGGTGCATAACCTTATATAGCTGTCATATAAACCGATCTTGGGTCTTGACTTTTTGAGCCACTAGAGGGCGCAATTCTTATCCAAATTGAATGAATTTTGGCACGTAGTATTTTGTTATGATATCCAACAACTGTGCCAAATATGGATCAAATCGGTTCATAAACTGATATAGTTGTCATATAAACAGATCTGGGGACTTGACTTCTTGAGCTTCTAGAGGGCTCAATTTCTATCCGATTTGGCTGAAATTTCGCAAGACATTTTTTATTGTTACTTTCAACAACTATGTCAAATAAAGTACAAGTCGGTTCATAACCTGATATAGCTGCCATATAAACCGATCTGGTATCTTGACTTCTTGAGCCTCTACAGGTCGCAATTATTATCCGATTTGCCTGAAATTTTGTATGACGGATTCTCTCATGACCATTAACATACGTGTTTATTATGGTCTGAGTCGGTCTATAGCCCGATACAGCTCCCATATAAAGCGATCTCTCTATTTTACTTCTTGAGCCCACAAAGGGCGCAATTCTTATTTGAATTGGCTGACATTTTACACAGGTCTCCAACATATAATTTAATTGTGGTCCAAACCGGACCATATCTTGATATCGCTCTAATAGCAGAACAAATCATTTCTTATATCCTTTTTTTTTTGCCTAAGAAGAAATGCCGGGAAAAGAACTCAACTAATGCGATCCATGGTGGAGGGTATATACGATTCGGCCCGGCCGAACTTAGCACGCTTTTACTTGTTATGCTTTATTTTGTAATTTAAAGTTCTTATAGCAATAAGCCCTCTATTTTTGACAGCAGGTGCGATTTTATGTCAAAGGCAAAACCATCCACTTTTCTTAAGAAAATCATTGTTTCTGTTGTGACAAAAGTGGCTTACGAAATAAAAATAATTTTTTATACCCACCACCGAAGGATGGGGGTATATTTATTTTGTCATTCCGTTTACAACACATCGAAATATCCATTTCCGACCCTATAAAGTATATATATTCTTGATCAGCGTAAAAATCTAAGACGATCTAGGCATGTCCGTCCGTCTGTCCGTCCGTCTGTCCGTCCGTCTGTCCGTCTGTCTGTTGAAATCACGCTACAGTCTTTTAATATAGAAATATTGAGCTGAAATGTTGCACGGATTCTTTTTTTGTCCATAAGCAGGTTAAGTTCGAAGATGGGCTAAATCAGACTATATCTTGATATAGGCCCCATATAGACCGATCCGCCGATTTAGGGTCTTAGGCCCATAAAAGCCACATTTATTATCCAATTTGGCTGAAATTTGGAGCAGTGAGTTGTGTTAGGCCCTTCGACATCCTTCGTTAATTTGGCCCATATCAGTTCAGATTTGGATATAGCTGCCATATAGACCGATCCTCCGATTTAGGGTCTAAGGCCCATAAAAGCCACATTTAGTATCCGATTTTGCTGGAACTTAAGACAGTAAGTTGTGTTGGGCACTTTGACATCCTTCATCAATTTGGCCTAGATCGGTTCAGATTTGGATATAGCTACCATATAGACCGATCCTCCGGTTAAGGGTCTTAGGCCCATAAAAGCCACATTTATTATCCGATTTTGTTGAAATTTGGGACAGTGAGTTAAGTTAAGCCCCTTGACATACCTCTGCAATATCGCTCAGATCGGTTCAGATTTAGATATAGCTGCCATATAGACCGATATCTATGTTTTAGGGTTTGGGGCCATAAAAGACGCATTTATTGTCCGATGTCGCTGAAATTTGAGACAGTGAGTTTGGTTAGGCTCTTCGATGTCCTTCCTTAATTTTGCCCAGATCGGTCCAGATTTGAATATAGCTGCCATATAGACCGATCTCTCGACTTAAGTTTTGGGCCCATAAAAGAAACATTTATTGTCCAATGTCGCTGAAATTTGGGACAGTGCTTTGTGCTAGGCTCTTCGACATTTTTATGCAACTTGGCCCAAATCGGTCAAGATTTGGATATAGCTGCCATGTAGACCGATATTTCGATTTAATGTCTTGGCCCCATAAAAGAGGCATTTATAATCCGATTTCACTGAAATTTTGCACAGTGACTTATATTAGGCTTTTCGAAATCTGTGTCGTATATAGTTCAGATCGGTTTATTTTGAGAAATAGCTAATGTACTTATTAGTATTTGGTCCAAATCGGAACATATTTGGATATAACTGATATGGGACATAAGATATACAATTCTCACCGAATTTTGATCAAAGGTGGTTTACATATATACCCGAGGTGGTGGGTATCCAAAGTTCGGCCCGGCCGAACATAACGCCTTTTTACTTGTTTTCTTTTAAATTCGTTACAAAAATTTTTTAAATTTTTTTTCAAAAAAAAATATTTTGTTAAAAAATTAAAAAAAAAAAAACAAGTAAAAGCGTGCTATGTTCGGCCGGGCCGAATCTTATATACCCTCCACCATGGATCGCATTTGTCGAGTTCTTTTCCCGGCATATCTCCTTAGGCAAAAAAGGATAGAAGAAAAAATTTGCTCTGCTATTAGAGCGATATCAAGATATGGTCCGGTTTGGACCACAATTATATTATAGTGTTGGAGACCTGTGTAAAATGTCTGCCAATTCGAATAAGAATTGCGCCCTTTGGGGGCTCAAGAAGTAAAATAGAGAGATCGATTTATATGGGAGCTAAATCGGGCTATAGACAGATTCAGACCATAATAACCACGTATGTTGTTGGTCATGAGAGGATCCGTCGTACAAAATTTCTGGCAAATCGGATAATAATTGCGACCTCTAGAGGCTCAAGAAGTCAAGAACCCAGATCTGCTTATATGACAGTTATAACATGTTATGAACTGATTTGAACCTTATTTGACACATTTGTTGAGAGTAAGAATAAAATACGTCAGGCAAAATTTCAGCCAAATCGGATAGGAATTGCCCAGATCTGTTTATATGACATCTATATCAGGATATAGGGCGATTTGAACCATACTTGGCACAGTTGTTGGATATCATAACAAAATACTTTTATACCCTCCTATGGTGGAGGGTATTAAAACATTTAAAAAGGAGTTAAATTCGGCCGGGCCGAACTTTGGATACACACCACCTCAGGTATATATATAAAGCACCTTTCGTCTGGGGAAAAATGCATACCTTATGCCCCATAGCAGCTATATCGAAATATATTCCGATTTGGACCAAATACTAATAAGTACAAGCCATTGTTCACTTGTGTATAACAAAGAATATCGAGGGGTTTAACTTAACTCACTGTCCCAAATTTCGGCGACATCGCACAATAAATGCGGTTTTAATGGACCCAAAACTTTAAATCAAGAGATCGGTCTAAATCGAGAGATCTGTCAATAAAAATAAATAAATAAAATGCTTTAGGTGATGAAAATGTGAAATTTCATCAAAATCGGACAAAGGAGTCGTGGGTCAGGCGTTAATGGGTTAATAAGGGGCCATAAATGTGTTGGCAACCCAGTTATATGTATGTGTCTTAAGTCTTTTGTTGTGTAGGACTATAGGGCGTTCGCACAAAAGTGAGCTGAACCTTTAGCAATCGCATGCGATTTCACGATTATCTTAAACTTTGATAATAACTTAAAACCAATTTCAAAATCAAAGTGAAACAGATTTAAAGCCGAATATTTTTGTCATTTTCATATTGGTACGGTGACCATAGTATTGTGTCTTAAGTCTTTTGTCTAACATTGTACAGAATCCAAATTGCTTCTACCAAAAGTTTAATAATTTCGAAACAAATTTCAAATGGAAAGCAAAATGTGCAAAATGCATCGAAATGACAGCTTACAATAGAACTGTGGGGTGGTTCATATAGTCATAGGCACGTCAAGTTATGGGCCATATCAGACTAAATCTTGTTATAGTCCCCAAAAACACTGACCTCGCAGCAGGCAAGGATGGAGCTCCCAAATCCGGTAAGGTAAGTCATTCTGAATCAAAGGACTGCAGAGCTTCAAGCTTAAGGTCCTTTCTACTCAAAGGCATGAGCATTTAGTGTAGGATACCCAGCTAATTGCTCTGGTACAAGCTGCACACCTATACCAAGGGGGATCGGTGGAGACCGTCTGCACGAGGTTGTGCCTATATAGGAAGAATTTTCCGAAGCTATAAAGACCTCCTTCTTACTTCCTTTCAGTAAAAGACTCGTTTTTTCACTATCCGGATCTCCCCATAGGATTTTCGTCGTCATTGGAAGAGGTTTCTGATCGTATAGCTGAGACGACATTAAGGTCGAGTGCTTGATACTGTTCCTACCTGCACAGTCTTGGATTGACGGAACTCTGGTTTTGTCCTCTGGCATTTCAAGCTACACGGATGGATCAAAATAAGGGGAAGCATAAGAAGAAATACAATAAGCAAGTTTGGCAAAAACGCTTTTTCGGCGATCCCACTCTCTCCTTAGTGTCCAGTGGCCCTTCCCGTATATGCACATATGACAGCGTGAGTATGATTTCACAGCTTCCCGCCTTGGAAACCATCCTTCCTTATCCACATACCTGAGCAGACTTTGCAGAGACACATCTGCCAGATCGGCGAGATTGGAGAAAAACTGCCACCCAAAGATGGAAAGTTTGAGCACCGGTAGACCCGGTAATGAGCAGGGACAGAGCTCGACCATCTCATCCTCATCAAGTCCACCTAGGCAATTATTAATATGCGAAATTCTCAGGTGCCCAGTTATTTCCCCCTGTAGTGGTATTAAGTGACCTCTTATGAAAGACCAGCAGTTGGTTCGTTCTCTTCCAGTCGCCGGTTGTTCATTTACAGATTTCCAAATCGCCACCGCCTTCTAACTGACCAATGCGTCATCATTAGCCAACCCCTCTTCTATGCTCAGTAGTTCGTCAGTAGCTCCAAGGAGGAGGAGCCCATTCTGAAATATTAGTTCGCCAATACCATTGTATTCCTGGAAACGAGAAGGCGACCCAAGTTAGCGCTATGTTATGAGCCTGGAGTTTATTCAGAAAATCCATGAACTCCGCCTTACTTAATTGAAACCTTTACTTCGAAATCGCCTTAACTGCCTTACTCAATTCGAAACCTGGGCCTTGGGGGACGCCATACTCTCCACATAAGATATCTGCCTGAAATTCCAAAAAAACGAATCCCAAAAATCTTATCTTTAATCGATTCTTCTCAATCTACTCTCCTTGAGCACGTCATGTTCCTAAGAATTATCTTGGCGGCACAGTTCCAAAGTCTTAAATCTGGAATATGAATTATCCGGGTGAAGAGAACCAGTACCGTCTTCACTGCGTTTATCCTAAGCCCATCTCGATAGTCACCCCAGCGACATTTCCACGATTTCGCCGAATAACGTTCCAAGAGCTTCGATCTTTTGCGCTCCTTCTAAATTCTTTGACAGTAAGTTCCGAGATGTCTTTCATCAGTTGATCTTTCTATTGGACCTTTGGTCGTCGCGATTTGCGTGTACCACAGTGATCGTCTTCAAAAAATTCTTCACTGTAGATTCTTCATTCATTCTGACAACATGATCTAACCAACGCAAACGTTGCATTTTTATACGTTTAACTTTGTTAATGGCGTCACACAGGTCATACTGTTCGTGGTTCATACGACGCCGATACTCTCAACATCAATACAAACTGGTCCACATATTTTACGAATAATCTTTCTCTTAACACTCCAACAACTATCTCATCAGCTTTACAAGTACCCATTCTTCAGAACCATATAAAAACATCGGTAGTATCAGTGGCACACGGGATAACGGTGAGCACCGCACAGGCTGGAACTTTGAGCTCCGACTTGTGTGGTGTTCATTGTCCATGATTTGCGAATCTGCATCTGAAATGTCCGGACTCTTTATAGAGAAGGTGCAGTATACGCATAGGCGGATGTATTGGAGAAGAACAAGGCAGATATTACAGAAAGTGCGATGGCCAGGGAATGGCGTTACAACAACACCAAACGGTGACGAACTATACTTTAGCTGCCTTGACACGAGGCATGAATTTTGTCTGTGGATTTGTGGTCAGTCGGAGACTGAAACACCTTGTCTCCAGCATTACTCCGGTGGTTGAGAGGTTAGCCACAATCCGCATAAAATCCAAATTCTTCAACATCAGCCTTATTTGTGCCCATGCCCCGACGGAAGACAAGGACGAGCAGACCAAGGATATTTTCCACGAGCGTCTAGGGATTGAATATGACCGCTGCTCCGCCAGTGGTATTAAAATCGTTCATGCGAAGATAGGGAAGGAAGACGTCTTTGGCCCAACAGTTGGGTTCAGGCTAATAGATTTCGCCGTGGCTAAAAACATAGTGGTTAGCAGCACCAGATCTCAATATTAAATAAGTAACGAACTTTGGATACCCACCACCTCGGGTATATATGTGAACAACCTTTCGTCAAAATCCGGTGAAAATGCATCAAACGATTTAGACCAAATGCTTATAAGTACAAGTCATTGTTGAACCAAATTGAAAAAAGATGTCAAAGGGCCTAAGGCAACTCACTGATCCAAATTTCAGCAAAATCGGATAATAAATGCGGCTTTAATGGGCCTAAGACCCTAAATCTGAGGATCGGTCTATATGGCAGCTATATCCAAATCTGTACCGATCTGGGCCAAAATGACGAAAGATGTCGAAGGGCTCAACACAACTCACTGTCCTAAATTTCAGCAAAATCGAATAATATATGTGGCTTTTATGGGCTTAAGACCCTAAATCGGAGGATCGGTCTATATGGCAGCTATATCCAAATCTGAAACGATCAGTGCCAAATTGAAAAAAGATGTCGAGGGGCCTTAGGCAACTCACTGACCCGAATTTCAACAAAATCGGATAATAAATGCGGCTTTAATGGGTCTAAGACCCTAAATCTGAGGATCGCTCTATATGGCAGCTATATCCAAATCTGGACCGATCTGAGCCAAAATGACGAAAGATGTCGAAAGGCCCAACCCAACTCACTGTCCTAAATTTCAGCAAAATCGGATAATAAATGTGGCTTTTATGGGCCTAAGATCCTAAATCTGAGGATCGGTCTATATGGCAGCTATATCCAAATCTGGACCGATCTGGGCCAAATTGACGAAAGATGTCGAAGGGCTCAACACAACTCACTGTCCTAAATTTCAGCAAAATCGAATAATAAATGTGGCTTTTATGGGCTTAAGACCTTAAATCGGAGGATCGGTCTATATGGCAGCTATATCCCAATTTGGACCGATCAGGGCCAAGTTGTAGAAAGATGTCGAAGGGCTCAACACAACTCACGGTCAAAAATTTTAGCAAAATCGAATAATAAATGCGGCTTTAATGGGCCTGAGACCCTAAATCTTATGATCGGTCTATATGGCAGCTATATCCAAATTTGGACCGATCTGGACCAAACTGACGAAGGATGTCGAAGGGCCTAACGCAACTCACTATTTCCAATTTCAGAAAAATCGGGTAATAAATGAGGCTATTATGGGCCTAAGACCCTAAATCGGCGGATCGGTCTATATGGGGGCTATATCTAGATATAGTCCGATATAGGCCATCTTCGAATTTAACCTGCTTATGGACAAAAAAATAATCTGTGCAAAATTTCAGCTCAATATCTCTATTTTTAAAGACTGTAGCGTGATTTCAACAGACAAACGGACAGACGGACATGTCTAGATCGTCTTAGATTTTTACGCTGATCAAGAATATATATACTTTATGGGGTCGGAAATGGATATTTCGATGTGTTGCATACGGAATGACAAAATGAATATACCCCCATCCTTCGGTGGCGGGTATAAAAATCATCTTGTGTTTGTTTGTAGGTTTGTGTGTTTGTGTGTTCCATATAGACTCGGAAACGGCTAAAGCGTGTTTCTTGAAATTTTCACTGATGGTGCATAATGATCCCGTGGTGAACATAGGGTACTAAATTTTTTGATATCTAAAGGGGGAGGGTACCTTCCCCTTTACCCTAATTTTTAGAAACGTCAGATCTCGTAGATTGTTGGTGCGAAAAATTGCATAATAACCCCCAAATACAAATATCCCCAAATATTTAACGTACACGAACACAATGTGCAAAATTTTGCACAGATTTCAGAGATACTGTTTGCACAACTTTCAAAGATACTGACTTATCGTCTAATGGCAGCTTAAGCAATGCAAAGTTAAGTTCTCATTTTATGACCAAATGTCACCTCCTATGAGTCTCTCCCTGGAACTATTATCTTATATATAACAAGTAAAAGCGTGCTAAATTCGGCCGAGCCGAATCTTATATACCCTCCACCATGGATCGCATTTGTCGAGTTCTTTTCCCGGCATCTCTCCTTAGGCAAAAAAAGGATATATGAAAAGATTTGCTCTGATATTATAGTGATATCAAATGATATCAAAATGTCAGCCAATTCGAATAAGAATTGCGCCCATTGAGGGCTCAAGAAGTAATATAGAGAGATCGATTTATATGGGAGCTGTATCGGGCTATGGACCGATTCAGTCCATAATAAACACGTATGTTGATGGTCATGAAAGAATCCGTCGTACAAAATTTCAGGCAAATCGGATAATAATTGCGACCTCTAGAGGCTCAAGAAGTCAAGATCCCAGATCGGTTTATATGGCAGCTATATCAGGTTATGAACCGACTTGTACTTTATTTGACATAGTTGTTGAAAGTAACAATAAAAAACGTCTTGCGAAATTTCAGCCAAATCGGATAGGAATTGCGCCCTCTAGAAGCTCAAGAAGTCAAGTCCCCAGATCTGTTTATATGACAGCTATATCAGGTTATGCACCGATTTGAACCATATTTGGCACAGTTGTTGGATATCATAACAAAATACTACGTGCCAAAATTCATTCAAATTGGATAAAAATTGCGCTCTCTAGAGACTCAAGAAGTCAAGACCAAGATCGGATTATATGGCAGCTATATCAGGTTATGGACCGATTTGAATCATACTTAACACAGTTGTTGGATATCATAACAAAACACGTCGTGCAAAATTTCATTCCAATCGGATATGAATTGCGCACTCTACAGGCTCAAGAAGTCAAGACCCAAGATCGGTTTATATGGCAGCTATATCAAAACATGGACCGATATGGCCCATTTACAATACCAACCGACCTACACTAATAAGAAGTATTTGTGCAAAATTTCAAGGGGCTAGCTTTACTCCTTCGGAAGTAAGCGTGCTTTCGACAGACAGACGGACGGACGGACATGGCTAGATCGACATAAAATGTCACGACGATCAAGAATATATATACTTTATGGGGTCTCAGACGAATATTTCGAGTAGTTACAAACAGAATGACGAAATTAGTATACCCCCCATCCTTCGGTGGTGGGTATAAAAATCATCTTGTGTTTGTTTGTAGGTTTGTTTGTTTGTGTGTTCCATATAGACTCGGAAACGGCTAAAGCGTGTTTCTTGAAATTTTCACTGATGGTGCATAATGATCCCGTGGTGAACATAGGGTACTAAATTTTTTGATATCTAAAGGGGGAGGGTACCTTCCCCCTTACCCTAATTTTTAGAAACGTCAGATCTCGTAGATTGTTGGTGCGAAAAATTGCATAATAACCCCCAAATACAAATATCCCCAAATATTTAACGTACACGAACACAATGTGCAAAATTTTGCACAGATTTCAGAGATACTGTTTGCACAACTTTCAAAGATACTGACTTTTCGTCTAATGGCAGCTTAAGCAATGCAAAGTTAAGTTCTCATTTTATGACCAAATGTCACCTCCTATGAGTCTCTCCCTGGAACTATTATCTTATATATAACAAGTAAAAGCGTGCTAAATTCGGCCGAGCCGAATCTTATATACCCTCCACCATGGATCGCATTTGTCGAGTTCTTTTCCCGGCATCTCTCCTTAGGCAAAAAAAAGGATATACGAAAAGATTTGCTCTGCTATTAAAGTGATATCAAATGATATCAAAATGTCAGCCAATTCGAATAAGAATTGCGCCCATTGAGGGCTCAAGAAGTAATATAGAGAGATCGATTTATATGGGAGCTGTATCGGGCTATAGACCGATTCAGACCATAATAAACTAGTATGTTGATGGTCATGAGAGAACCCGTCGTACAAAATTTCAGACAAACCGGATAATAATTGCGACCCCTAGAGGCTCAAGAAGTCAAGATCCCAGATCGATTTATATGGCAGCTATATCAGGTTATAAACCGATTTGAACCTTATTTAACATAGTTGTTGAAAGTAACAATAAAAAACGTCTTGCAAAATTTCAGCCAAATCGGATAGGAATTGCGACCTCTAGAAGATCAAGAAATCAAGTCCCCAGATCTGTTTATATGACAGCTTTATCAGTTTATGAACCGATTTGAACCATACTTGGCGCAGTTGTTGGATATCACAACAAAATACTACGTGCAAAATTTAATTCAAACCGAATAAGAATTGCGCACTCTAGAGACCCAAGAAGTCAAGACCCATGATCTGGGGGGGGGGCGGACCCTCCCCCTTACCCTTATTTTCCGAAACGCCAGATCTCGGAGATAGGTCGTACGATTTAAGCGAAATTTTGTGTGCTCTCATACAGTACCCTAAAAATAAAAATTTGGTGTCCAAATTTCGGATGGGGTACCTAGGGGGCCGCCCCACCCCAAAACCTACCAAACATATATTTACACCAATAACGACAATATGGGACTCAAATGAAAGGTATTTAGGATAAGAAAACGTATCTGATATCAAATTGTCGATCCAAGTGCTAGGGGGACCACCCCACTCCCCAAAACACCCCTAAATCGGGCATATATACAGACCATGACAATGTGGGGCTTAAGTGAAAGATATTGGGGGTAGAGCAAGAATTGATACCTATTTTCGAGGCCAATTTGCTGGGGGTCTACCCCTTTCCCAAAGTACCTCACAAACATCAATTTTTTACTGACCATCGCCATATGGGGCTCAAATAAAGGTATTTGGGAGTAGAATACGAATTTGATATCCAAATGCAGGACCATGTATTTAGGGCATCACCCGTTCCCCAAAACACCCCCCAAAGGGTAAAAATTATTGGACCATGCCAATATGTGGCTCAAATGAAAGGTATATGGGATTAGAAAACAAATTTAATAACCAATTCGGGGCCACGTGTTTGGGGGACGCCTCATCCTGTAAACTCCTCTCAAAACCAATGACAATATGGGATTAAAATAAATGGTATTTGAGAGAAGAGCACGATGCTGATATTTTTTCAGAGCCAAGAGACTGGGTGACCACCTCACCCCCGATGACACCACTAAATCAGACATCATGAGAATATCGGACTGAAATAAAGTATTTTAACATATTCCTAGACCAATAAAGATCATATGGGATTCAGATAAAGGCACTTATATTCTTAAAATGTTAGTCAAGCGATATACAATTTTCATAGCATGGTATTTCACTAAAAGATCTTTAATTGTCGAAAATTAATATTCCAAGGAAAATTTTGTTCCATATGAAGTAAAAGAAGGCGCAGCGGAGCGAGCCCGATCCAGCATGTATCGTATACAAGACATCGTAAGATTTGCAAATAACGTTGAAATATTACAGGTTTGTATCCTTACATTCTTTGAAGACTACAAACAAGTCAGCTAAGCTGTTACATCTTGATAAGAATCTTAACCACACATATTGATACAGACAGCCTTGGATTAGAAGCAATGAAATGTTTTTCGTGGAGTGGCCCCCAAAGCCTCTGAATCTATTGTAAATTCGATTGAAAGTCTATGGAATATTGTTAAAATTGAAAAAAACAAGATAATGACCATGCAACTCGTATGAAATTCGGTTTCACTTCGTAGGCATACCAGTTTCTGTTTACCAGAACTGAACCAATTCTATGTCGAGGTTGATCCAAGGCTCAGGAGATCGTTAAGTAACTAATAAGATGTTAAAACACAATCTAGCTAAATTCGTAACACAAAAATTACCTTGCTTTAAAAAATTTTTCAGTTTTTATTCTAAAAACTGCAAGTGTCCCTATTAATTTTTATACCCACCACCGCAGGATGGGGAAAATATTCATTTTGTCATTCCGTTTGCAACACATCGAAATGTCCATTTTCGACCCTAAAAAGTACATATATTCTTGATCAGCGTAAAAATCTAAGACGATCTAGACATGTCCGTCCGTCTGTCTATTAAAATCAATCTACAGTTTTTAAAAATAGAGATATTGAGCTGAAACTTTGCACAGATTCTTTTTTTTTGTCCATAAGCAGGTTAAGTTTGAAGATGGGCTATATCGGACTATATCTTGATATAGCCCCCATACAGACCGATCCTTCGATTTAGGGTCTTAGGCCCATAAAAGCCAAATTTATTATTCGATTTCGCTGAAATTTGGGGCAGTGAGTTGTGTTAGATCTTTCAACATACATCTTCAATTTGGCACAGATCGGTCCAGTTTTGGATATAGCTGCCATATAGACCGATCCTCCGATTTAGGGTCTTAGACCCATAAAAGTCTCATTTATTATCCGATTTTGCTGAAATTTGGGACAGAGAGTTTTCTTACGCCTTTCGACATCCTTCGCCAATTTGGCTCAGATCGGTCTAGTTTTGGATATAGCTGCCATATAGACCGATCCGCCGATTTAGGGTCTTAGACCCATAAAAGTCTCATTTATTATCCGATTTTGCTGAAATTTGGGACAGTCAGTTGTCTTACGCCCTTCGACATCCTTCGTCAATTTGGCCCAGATCGGTCCAGTTTTGGATATAGCTGCCTTATAGACCGATCCTCCGACTTAGGGTCTTAGATCCATAAAAGCCACATTTATTATCCGATTTTGCTGAAATTTGGGTCAGTGAGTTGTGTTAGACCCTTCGACATCCTTCGATAATTTAGCCCAGATCGGTCCAAATTTGGTTATAGCTGCCATATAGACCGATCCTCCGATTTAGGGTCTTAGACCCATAAAAGCCACATTTATTATCCGATTTTGCTGAAATTTGGGACAGTGAGTTGTCTTACGCCTTTCGACATCCTTCGCCAATTTGGCCCGGATCGGTCCAGATTTGGATATAGCTGCCATATAGACCGATCCGCCGATTTAGGGTCTTAGACCCATAAAAGTCTCATTTATTATCCGATTTTGCTGAAATTTGGGACAGTGAGTTGTCTTACGCCCTTCGACATCCTTCGCCAATTTGGCCCAGATCGGTCTAGTTTTGGATATAGCTGCCATATAGACCGATCCTCCGATTTAGGGTCTTAGACCCATAAAAGCCACATTTATTATCCGATTTTGCTGAAATTTGGGACAGTGAGTTGTCTAGGCCCTTCGACATCCTTTGTCAATTCGGCTCAGATCGGTCTAGTTTTGGATATAGCTGCCATATAGACCGATCCTCCGATTTAGGGTCTTAGACCCATAAAAGCCACATTTATTATCCGATTTTGCTGAAATTTGGGACAGTGAGTTGTCTAGGCCCTTCGACATCCTTTGTCAATTCGGCTCAGATCGGTTCAGATTTGGATATAGCTGCCATATTGACCGATCCTCCGATTTACGGTCTAAGACATACAGGGTGGCTGATGAATATTGCTACAATGATGAATATTGCTACATTTTTTTTTCGGTGTATGGAATACATTTTTCTTTTATTCATGTTAAATTAAATTATTAAATTAATTATTAAATTATTATTAATTAAATTAATTAATTAATTAATTAAATTAATTATTAAATTATTATTATTAAATAGAAAAAAAGTTATTACATTTTTTTTTGGTAGCGGCTTTCATCAGCCACCCTGTATAAAAGCCATATTTATTATCCGATTTTGATGAAATTTGGGACAGTGAGTTGTCTTAGGCCCTTCGTCATCCTTCGCCAATTTGGAACAGATCGGTCTAGTTTTGAATACAGCTGCCATTTAGACCGATCCTCCGATTTAGGATCTTAGACCCATAAAAGCCACATTTATTATCCGATTTTGCTGAAATTTGGTACAGTGAGTTGTCTTACGCCCTTCGACATCCTTCTTTGATTTGGCCCATATCGGTCCAGTTTTGGATATAGCTGCCATATAGATCGATCCTCCGATTTAGGGTCTTAGACCCATAAAAGCCACATTCATTATCCGATTTTGCTGAAATTTGGGACAGTGAGTTGTGTTAGGCCCTTTGACAAATTTCTTTAATTTGGTCCAGATCGCTTCAGATTTAGATATAGCTGCCATATAGACCGATTTCTTGATTTATGGTTTTGGGCCCATAAAATGCTCATTTATTATCTGATTGCGCCGAAATTTGGGACAGTGAGTTAAGTTAAGCCCCTTGACATACTTCTGCAATATCGCACAGATCGGTCCAGATTTAGATATAGCTGCCATATAGACCGATATCTAGGTTTTAGGTTTGGGGCCATAAAAGACGCATTTATTGTCCGAGAAATTTGAGACAGTGAGTTTGGTTAGGCTCTTCGACGTCCTTCCTTAATTTTGCCCAGATCAGTCCAGATTTGCATATAGCTGCCATATAGACCGATCTCTTGATTTAAGATTTAGGGCCCATAAAAGAGGCATTTATTGTCCGATTTCGCTAAAATTTGGGACAGTGCTTTGTGTTAGGCTCCTCGACATGTTTGTGCAACTTGCCCCGAATCGTTTCAGATTTGGATATAGCTGCCATGTAGACCATGGCCCCATAAAAGGCGCATTTATAATCCGATTTCACTGAAATTTGACACAGTGAGTTTGGTTAGGCTCTTCGACGTCCTTCTTCAATTTTGCCCAGATCAGTCCAGATTTGAATATAGCTGCCATATAGACCGATCTCTCGATATAAGGTTTTGGGTCCATAAAAGGCGCATTTATTGTCCGATTTCGCCGAAATTTTGGGACAATGAGTTGAGTTAGGCCCTTTGACATTTTTCTGAAACTTGGGCCAAATCGGTTCAGATTTGGATATAGCTGCCATATAGACCGATATCTCGATTTAAAGTTTTGGCTCCATTAAAGGCGCATTTATAATCCGATTTCACTGAAATTTGACACAGTGACTTATGATAGGCTTTTCGAAATCCGTATCGTATGTTGCTCAGATCGGTGTATTTTTAGATAAAGCTACTTTAAAGACCAATATTTTGTTATACACAATTGAACAATGACTTGTACTTATTAGTATTTGGTCTAATTCGGAACATATTTTGATATAACTGCTATGGGACATAAGATATGCAATTTTCACCGGATTTTGATGGAAGGTGGTTTACATATATACCCGAGGTGGTGGGTATCCAAAGTTCGGCCCGGCCGAACTTAACGCCCTTTTACATGTTTTTTTTTTTTTTTAAGTAGCCATGGTGGTGGGTTCCAAAGATTCGGCGCGGCCGAACTAAGCTCGCTTTCACTTGTTTTTGTCAACGTTTGCCTCTGACTCGTGTTTTCAAATAAATATGCCATTGTGATATCATGATTTAAAAGAAAATCCTTTAAAACCATTGAATATAGTTTCTTAGCATGGATTAATTTTTCATCAACCCGCTTAGTTACTCAGCACCACTTAGATATTTATAAGCTCAAGTATCACCTTTTAGGTGCATTTTATTTGTCTTCTTTATTCGTTGAGTTCTTTGTTAATAACTTTGTGTGTGCTGTGGATTTTTTAGATTTTTCTTAGACAATTTTTATTGATTTTTCAATGGTTGTGTGACAGAATTATGCAAAATGTTGTATTTGTTTTGTTGGTGTATTGAAAATAGCATTAACATCTTATTCTTAGTAATGCATCATATTTTTGCTAGATTTTTTTTTTTTAGCTAGAAATTATATTAATGGTAAGTGAGTGCTCATATCTCCTGTCAAGTAATGTGTCATTAAAAGTTTATTTAATTACCTAGTGTCTTGTAGAAATTACAAAAGTTTCTACTAAAATTAACATAAACTGAACATTTTGCATTTGTTTAATACGCAATTATTTTAATGATCTATTTGAGAATGACGGCAAGAAAATTTATGAGCAATTCAATGTTTTATGGACAAAAACCACACTATAATTGTTAAAACAGAGGTATGAAAATTAATTAAAACGATAAACAGTATGCAGAAGGCTAGCGCTTAAAGAGAATATTTAAACTCAAACATGTAAAATTGGTGTTTCAAGGGTTAAAGCTGAGTGAGGGAGTTATACCAGATAGTGGAAGGATATTGGTAACCTTAAGAGGTTATCACTTAAAAGTATTATTCTGCAGGTGTTTAGAAAGTCAATTTGACAAATTCAAAATCTTGAATTTGGCCATCCTGTGGCTGAAACCATCATATTGATGTTGTCACTATAAAAAAAAACAAAAGTCTTAAGACACACTTGATAATCACTCTAAGCCCACCTACGCAGATTGTGCCTGTGGCTTGAAACAATGAAAACAAAACTGTAGCAAACTGAGAATCATTGACACCTCACAAATCTCATTAAAAACAACTTAATGTCCCATAGTTGTTGCCAGATGTGGTCGTTTTTCTCTAAATTTCTTATGGTTGTTATTATTGCTGTCATCTGTCACATTTTAAACTCATTTATAATCGATACAACAAAAAGCCCCCCCCCCATCTCCCTAACCACCCAAAAAAAAAAAAAACGAACGATCTATGACACACACAAACATATGCACCGTCAAGCCAGCACGCATAATGGCCCAGACAATCACAACTTTGATATCAGATCAAGAGAACTATAACATTATATTAAATGGTGTAAAAAGTCTAAGGCGCCAAAAACTTCCTAAACAATGCACCAGCATTTGATACAAAACCGCTGTGTCACAAACTGAATCGAACTCAAAAAAGTCTCAATAAGACAGTGTAAAAACTATGGCATGAAATCAAACAGATAACAATGAAAAACTCCTATAGATTTCTAGAGGAAAAAACACGATCGGTAACGCATTTACACATCATACTCATGTTACATTAGTGTCATTTGGCGCCACGGTTTGTTTTATTTCATTTGTTTCTTTGAGTTTTCGGTGAAGTTTCTGATTTTGGTTGATTACTTGGTGTTGCTGTAATCAAAAACTTTAAAAGGCCATTTATAAGAAATGAGTCTGTATACCCACAAATGTTACAAAAAGGCCTCCAATCATTCATTAGGCAAAAGGAAAAAAAAAACATATCATATCGGTTAATAATGGAAGTAGGAAGAGAAAAATGGCATTGGGTATAGCGCCACAGCAGCTGAGTGGGGGAAACCTTCTTCGAATAAGGTGGAAGCCACCATTGAATCAGCATGCAGTGAAAAAAAAGAAGGGTGAATTTGATAAAAAATACTTTTTTTCTGACTATTGACGAAAAAAAAAAATCCACTACTCTTAAAGCAAATAGTAAACATGTAAGATGGATACCCACCACCTCGGATATATATGTGAACCACCTTTCCTCAAAATCCGGTCGAAAATTCATAATCGATTTTTATGGCAGCTATATGCAAATCTTGATCGATCTAGACCAAATTGCAGAAATATGTGAAGGGGCTTAACTTATCCCTTTGTCCCAAATTTTGGCAGCATCGGACAATAAATGCGCTTTTTATGGCCCCAAAACCTAAAACCGAGAGATCGGTCTATATGCAGCTATATCCAAATCTGGACCGATCTGAGCCAAATTGACGTAGGATGTCAAAGGGCCTAACACAACTCACTGTCACAAATTTCACCAAAATCGGATAATAAATATGGCTTTTATGGGCCTTAGACCCTAAATCGGAGGATCGGTTTATATGGCAGCTATATCCAAAACTGGACCGATCTGAGCCAAATTGACGAAGGATGTCATATGGCCTAACACAACTTACTGCCCCGAATTTCAACAAAATCGGATAATAAATGTGGCTACTTAAAAGACCAATATTTTGTTATACGGAATTGAAAAATAACTTGTACTTATAAGTATTTGGTCCAAATCGGAACATATTTCGATATAGCTGCTATGGGGCATAAGGTATGCATTTTTCACCGGATTTTGACGAAAGGTGTTTTACATATATACCCGAGGTGGTGGTTATCCAAAGTTCGGCCCGGCCGAACTTAACGCCTTCTTACTTGTTATATATAAGATAAATTTTTAGTAGCATCCATGTGGGTTCTCAAGATTCGGCCCGGCCTAACTTGGCACGCTTTTACTTGTTAAAAATATTATGGCATTAAACAGACTTTGTTTTCAAGTCAATTATTGTTCCATTGATAGTTGGCTGGTGGTCATGTTGACCACAACTCATGGACTCGTGTTCTAAAAATCGAAGCGACAAGAATTATTTCTCAACACCACACCCTCTCACAGCTCCGCTGCTCCCTTAAACAGAAAATATATATAACACCAACTCACGCATTCGATCAACAGTCTGTGTGTTTCAAAGGGAAACATTGTTTGCATACATAACGATCACCTGGCTGCACTACTTCCCGTAAACTGCATGACATGAAATCAAACTTTTAAAACCAGACCAGACCATACACTGCTGTCGCATAACTAAGTCCAGACACCTTACCGAAATCCAATGGAACTGGCGTCAGACGTATGTACCTGTCGGTATGACTGTCTGCCGGCTACCGGTGGCCAGCAGACAGACGGAACATTTTATGAATTGTTAAATTTGGTGGTAACAAACAAAGAGTTAGATCCAACGGGCCATAGGAAGCGGGAGTATTTAAAATCTAATAAAAAATCATAACAACATATGCTGTATTAATGAAAAGAATACAACAACAAAAATAGAAATTGGCCCCAAGAAAAATGTTTTTTCTTCTTTAATTCTGAAAATTATTACTAACGGCCTTTGATGAAACAAAAAAAAAAAAAATGAATAAAATAACTGCTGCTACCTTCATGACATGTGATGATGTATAAAAGGCTTAGCAAATGTTCGTACAAAACGTTAAAGGTTTAAATGACTGAAAGACAAATGCGTTATAGAGCCAAGAAATCATGTACTAAACAAATGTTGTCACAACATCCGGTTTGATTTAAATATTGAATTGAAGGCAACCTTAAGACAAGTGGTAAGGACGGACAACATTGCCACGGCACTCAGGCAACTGTACAACCTAGGCCATGAGCCACCATTCAAGCAACCAAACATACGTCTGTCCATGCATCCATGCACCATCCAACAGCCAACAATCAACTCAAGTCAGAGCAACATGTGTCCAATGGATATTTAAACAAAAAGAAGACAAAAAGGTGCGCTGATTGTCAATGTTCGGTACTTTGCTTATTCACAGAGTCCATTGCAACGCAAGGCGGCCTTAGTGTATTGCACTCAATAATATGCACTGGAAATTAGTATTCGAAGGCAAGTGTGGCTTCTTCACATTTCCAGTCGTTCTTTCATTTCTCATTGTTGTTTGGAGCAGTTCCATTTCCTCTGCAATAGCCAATACACACACACACACAGAGAGAGAGAGAGAGAGAGAGAGAGAGAGAGAGAGACATATGCCATTGTTTTCCTACATTTTTATGTGATTTTCTTTTTAAAGAGTTCTAGCTGCCACAAAGAATAACAAATTATATTTTCATTCATAAATTTATTGCTTTTTCAAGGCAATGAACTGGAAGAAAAAATTGCTGCCCAGTTTACTGGTATCTATGGCCATAAATTAAGCCTTGTTTTTTTACTACCAAGATGGTGATCATGTTGATATGATATTCTAATATCTAATGATAGGCATAAATATATTAAGTGAACATTAAATGAAACTCCATATGTTAAGATCATCTCTTGGTTTCTTTATCTTAGAAAAAAAAAACCCATATTTAAAAGGAAGTAGAGGAAGTTACCACAAAAAAATATGTCTTGCTGGTGTTTGGCGTCACCGTCTCAAGGGAAAGCGCCTCTGGAAATTAAACATTGCAAACACATACATTTCCGGATGTGCAAAGGCATGAGATCCTAAGCACCCAGGAAAATGACAAACAAAAATCTCCTTAGGGCATATGGGCGTTCAGGCAGGTCAGAATGGGAAAGCTTTAGGTTTTTATACCCACCACTGAAGGATGGGGGTATATTCATTTTGTCATTCCGTTTGCAACACATCGAAATATCCATTTCCGACCCTATAAAGTATATATATTCTTGATCAGCGTAAAAATCTAAGACGATCTAGACATGTCCGTCCGTCTGTCCGTCTGTCTGTTGAAATCACGCTACAGTCTTTAAGAGTAGAGATATTGAGCTGAAATTTTGCACAGATTCTTTTTTTGTCCATAAGCAGGTTAAGTTCGAAGATGGGCTATATCGGACTATATCTTGATATAGCCCCCATATAGACCGATCCGCCGATTTAGGGTCTTAAGCCTACAAAAGCCATATTTATTATCCGATTTTGATGAAATTCGAGACAGTGAATTGTGTTAGGCACATCGACATCCTTCGTCAATTTGGTCCAGATCGGTACAGATTTGGATATAGCTGCCATATAGATCGATCCTCCGATTTATGGTGTAAGGCCCATAAAAGCCACATGTATTATCCGATTTTGCTGAAATTTGGGACAGGGAGTTGTGTATGGCCCTTCGACTTCCTTCGTTAATTTTGCCTAGATCGGTTCAGATTTGGATATAGCTGCCATATAGACCGATCCTCCGATTTCGGGTCTTAAGCCTACAAAAGCCATATTTATTATCCGATTTTGATGAAATTCGAGATAGAGAATTGTGTTAGGCACATCGATATCCTTCGTCAATTTGGTCCAGATCGGTACAGATTTGGATATAGCTGCCATATAGACCGATCCTCCGATTTAGGGTCTTAAGCCCATAAAAGCCACATTTATTATCCGATTTTGCTGAAGTTTGGGATAGTGAGTTGTCTTAGGCCCTTCGACATCTGTCTTCAATTTGGCCCAGATCGTTTAAGATTTGGATATAGCTGCCATATAGACCGATTTCCTGATTTAAGGTTTTGGGCCCATAAAATGCTCATTTATTGTCCGATGTCGCCGAAATTCGGGACAGTGAGTTAAATTAAGCCCCTAGACATACTTTTGCAATATCGCACAGATCTGTCCAGATTTGGACATAGCTGCCATATAGACCGATATCTAGGTTTTAAGTTTTGGGGCCATAGAAGACGCATTTATTGGCTGATGTCGCTGAAATTTGAGACAATGAGTTTAGTTAGGCTCTTCGACGTCCTTCTTCAATTTTGCCCATATCGGTCTAGATTTGAATATATTGTAGCTGCCATACCGATCTCTCGATTTAAGGTTTTGGGCTCATAATAGAGGCATTTATTGTCCGATTTCGCTCAAATTTGGGACAGTGCTTTAAGTTAGGCTCGTGGCCCCATAAAGTTCGCATTTATAATCCTATATCAGTGAAATTTGACAAAGTCTTATGTTAGGCTTTTCAACATCCGTGTCGTATATGGTTCAGATCGGTTTATTTTTAGATATATCTACTGTACTTATTAGTATTTGGACCAAAATCGGAACATAATTATATATAACTGATATGGGACGTAAGTTATGAATTTTTCACCGAATTTTGATGAAAGGCGGTTTAAATATATACCCGAGGTGGTGCCCAAAAAGTAATTGCGGATTTTTTAAAAGAAAGTAAATGCATTTTTAATAAAACTTAGAATGAACTTTAATCAAATATATTTTTTTTTTTTTCATTTTTTTTTCTAAAGCAAGCTAAAAGTAACAGCTGATAACTGACAGAAGGAAGAATGCAATTACAGAGTCACACGCTGTGAAAAAATTTGTCAACGCCGACTATATGAAAAATCCGCAATTACTTTTTGGGCAACCCAATATATACGGGAGATATACTTCATCAGACATCATTGTAGGAGCCATAGAGTAAATCGTTGTGCACATTTTTAAGAATATCGATTGATAAATGGTATAGCAATGGCCTAAAAAGTGAAAATTGGGAGATACCTATGTATGGGAGCTATATCTAAAGTATTTTCTATGAAATTCATAAGCCATCAGAAGT